>NC_056726.1:167876458-167964104 GCF_019279795.1 Protopterus annectens
ATCCCAGCAACCCTTTGTTAGAGGAATCTGTACTCCTGGAGGCATTCGGTATTGGCCCATCTACCTCCTGGGTGACCCTGCCCGCTGACTAGCTCATTAACTTGATCTTATGGTGGGCATGGCAGGATCCAAACACCATTGAGCCAATCCACATGAAGCAGGATAAAATCATACCAGTTCCAGAGGATAAACAGTTTTGGTCTGAGGGTGTGCCTGTTGATGCCATGGTTGTGGTGGTGGCCACGAAGAAGGAACTTGCAGAAGAAAGTTCCTCTGTTCATCCCCCCAACAAGAAGTCCCGAACAGTGGACTGATTTGGGAAGTGTCTATGCTTCATTGACCTTCGCCTTAAGGTCAGTGAACTGCTTGGCACATTTCACAAAACTACAGAGGGACCTGATTAAGGGAGCTATAAGATGTCCGCTCTGGATTCATTTCTGAAGAGGTGAAAGCATCTGTCACCTCAGTTGGCTACCCTACAATCGATATCCAACTCCTCCATGAGGCTCATTTCTAATGTAACAAAAGGAACCTCTAGGGCAGTGTGTTCAGGTTTTGCCATTAGGAGACATGCGGGATGCGCTTTGTCTTTGTTCGTCAGTGGTTCTTTTGAAGGGTCATCTCTTTTTTGGCTTCATGGTTAAACATACATTGTCCATGTGTGAGAAGGATGGAAAGACTAATTTTGCCATGGGTGTACGCTTTTTCACCCCTCAAAGATCCTTTTTAAGGAATCATCCAGGCGGGGGTAAAATGTGGTTCAAAAAATCCCAAGGATCTTTCCACAACACATATGGAGGAGGTTCCCCCACAGGCAGAGGGGGGAACTCAAAACAGTAAACTCTGCCCTCATGGCAGAGATGGCCCACAGAATTAGGGGTTCTGAGATTTTCTTTGATAAATCTTTTCAACGCTTCTGAATGGAGGCCCAATTGTCTCCCTCTGGAGGCAATTGGGGGTCGTTTGTACCTGTATCAGAGAACCTGGCTAGAAAGAACAGATACTTTGGTGCAGAGGATTTTTTCCAGAGGTTATAGAATATCATTTTCCCTTTATCCTCTAAATTCAAGAAAATTCCTAGTTGTTTCACCCACTCAGAGGGAAGGAACAGCAATTCACATTCAAAAGCTGCTAGAAAGAGTCCTGCAGAAGGGCCCCCAAGACCAGATAGAAACCGGAACTTACTCAAGGTTCTTTTTAGTGCCAAAAAAAACCAGGGGACTGGAGACCCATTCTGGATCTGTCTATTTGACAGACCACTTTCCGGATGGTCATGGTTCAATCCATTCTTCCTTTTTTTAGAACAGGACAATTGGATGTGCTCAGTAGATCTTCAGGATGCGTACTATCGTATAAAGATGAATAGACAATCCAAGAGTTTTTTACACTTTGGGTGGGAGCGTTCACTACCAGTTTAGAGTTCTGCCCTTTGATCTCACCACACACTCCAGGATGTTTACCAAATGCATGGCAGTAGTAACAGCTCACTTGAGACTGCAGGCATTCCAGAATTTCCATATATACACTACTCTCTCATCTCTGCCCTGACCAGGCATCATCTTATTTTGTCAAGAGGAAAAGTGATCCAGACACATGCTCTACTAAAAATAACCGTAAACTATGATAAGTGTCCTCTAGATCCAAGTCTAGAGTTCATAGGAGCACTGCTGGATACAATATCATTATAGCTTCCCTTCCCCTTTCCAGAGTGCAGACAATAAGACCACAAGTGAATAAATAGTTTGCAGTATCAGAATCTCAGCCCGCTTGGTCCTTCAGGCTTTAGGGTCAATGACTGCAGCAATAACATTATTACTCTTAGCCAGATTCCATATGAGAGTTCGTCAGTGGCTGCTGGACTTGCAGTGGCCAATCTTCCTTTATCTGCTCCAGTATGACTCACCAATATATGCAAGAGGAATCTGATGTGGTGGATTTAGACAGAAGAGGTTCTACAGGGCCATTTGTTCTTCCCTCTGCAGCCCAAGGGCATTGTGACCACAGATGCTTTTCATCTAGGATGGGGAGTTACCTGGGAAAGACAACCCAAGGCACAATAGGCTAATTTGCATATTAATGTCCTAAAGTTGAGAGCAGTGCTTCTAGAGTTGCAGGCCTTTCAGAATGCTCTCCCTTCAGTAATGATTACGATTCAGACAACATGTCAGTGGTTTTGTACATCAAAAAACAAGGAGGAAGCAGGTCTTACCCCTGAGTTGAAGCGCTTAGGTTTGACAGTGGACGATCTTTTCAAACAGCTTTCTTGTAGCAGTGCATATTCCAGGGAAGTCCATTGTGTTAGCAAGCAAACTGAGTATGTGCATCCTACTACCTATGAGTGGTCCCTCAACAACAATATGGAGGAATTGATTTTCTGACAATAGGGTCAGCCTCACCCAACAGGCATGATTCATAGGTTCATAGGCTGATACTAGGCTATCAGCCCTGGGCCTATACAAGCCTAGCCATAACAATTCCCTGGCTATTTCTTCCCACACTAGTTACTTCCCTGGATCCCTGTCTAGCAGGGTGATCCCCGGGGTGAATTTCCTTTCTCCCATCCAATCGTCAAGGTTCCTTTTGAAGAGGGCCAAAGAGGCACTCTGCTTGATATGTATGGGCAATCTATTCCAGAGTCTGGGGAGTCTCTGGGTCAGGAACCTATCCCTCCAGCATGTTTTGTTTATTGTGATGACAAGGTTTAGATCTCTAGAGCGTTAAGTGTAGCATGTCCAACAGCTCTGGGTTTGACATGGCCTTGTATGTTAAGCAGAGATCGCCTCTGAGTAGACGATATGCGACGGAGTATAGCTGGAGTTTTTTAAGGCGGTCAGCGTAGGGCATCTGCTTTAGGCCTGTGATTCTTTTAGAGAGGTATTTCTGCGGCCTTTTCAGTTGTTGCAGATGTCTTGAGAGGTATATACCAAACGGGGTGTTGTATTCTATAATGGGTCTAATGAGGGATGAGTACAGTGGAACAAAGACCTCCTTTTTTCTGGATGAAAAGCCCTTAGTGATGAGGTGTGCCACATAGAAGGATTTCCTGACTGTTGTGGGGATGTGGTTATCGAAGGTGAGACCACTGTCCACCTGTGTCCCCGAGTCTCTTATCACACTTTCTGTGTTTAGTGTACTGCCACCTATATGGTAATTCACGGATACATGTTTTTTCCCAAAGGGGATAACTACACATTTCTTGGCATTGAGCTTGAGCTCAGCCCATGGCTCTGGCACCAAGCATCTGTTTCTGTAAGGCCTTTTTGTAGAGTATCCACATCATTTGGGGATTCAGTAATGGCTCCCAGTTTGCAGTCGTCTGCGAACTTTGTTATCCAGAGTCCCTTAGTGTTGGCCTGTACTTCAGAGAAGTAGATGCCAAACAAGAGCGGTCCCAGGACTGAACACTGAGGTACTCCACTTGTCACTTGTCTGGAGCTGGATTTGGAGTCTGCTACTTGTACAGTGTGGGTTCTATCAGTAAGCCAGTTAGCAACCCATTGGTTGACGTAGGGATTAATGCCCAACTTAGTAAGTTTATCTATGATTCCAGAGTGGGGGATGGTGTTAAAGGCCTTGGCAAGGTCTAGATAGGCTGTGTGGACCAACTTACCCTTGTCCATGCCTCTGGAGACTGATTCGAAGAAGTCAGTCCGGTTCAGGAGACAAGATCGGCCCTTCATGAATCCAAACTGGGTGGGGTCCAGTGTTTGAAGGTTGCCAATGTCTTTGTTTATAAGTTCCATGATAATACGCTCCATGGCCTTGCAGATAAGGCTTGTCAGACTGATGGGACAGTAGTTTCCGGGATCCAAGGTGGATCCCCCCATGTGGAGTGGGATAACTGTAGCTCTGCACCACTCAGTGGGCATGAAACCTGAGGTGAGGCTATGATTAAACATGACACTTTAGGTGAGGTGCCAGTTCATATTGTAGTCCATGTAGTACACAGCCCGGGATGTCATCTGGTCCCATGGATGCTGTATTCTTAGCTTTGGATAGTGTGTTTTTTACTTGTGTGGCCGTTATTACCAGAATTTGGCAATCTTCCAGTATTGAGATGGGCCATTTAGGGGGTGAGAGGGGGAGTGAAGTTGGCACTTGGGTGAGAGGGTGAGAGGGGGAGTGAAGTTGGTACTGAATCTATCTGCCAGGATATTGGCAATATCCTTGGGATCAGTATATTTAATGCCATTCTGTTTTAGCTCAGAGCAGATCTGAGTATTGCCGTTTAGATTCTTGACATAGTTGTAGAATGCCTTGTGGTTGTCTTTGGAATCTTTGGCAATTTTATTTTCGTAACTAGCTTTGGAGGATTTTATGAGGGATCTCAGTTTCTTACTGAGGCTGGTAAGGAAGTTTTTTGCATCCTGGGATTTTCCTCTTTTTTTTTGCAACAGTTTCTTCCTTTTGTTGTAAAGTTTGTTTATGGCAGGGGACCACCAGATTGGTTCTATTTGGGATGGCATGATTCATGCATGAGTGGATGTGCTCGTACAGTGCCTTAGTGTAGGATTCAGCAGTTGAACTTCCAGTTCCCGTCTGCATGGGTGTCATGAAGTTTGTCACTTCTGACTTGAGTAGCATGAAGTTGGCTTTGGAGAAGTTTTTATGGAGGTTTCCTTACTGGGGGGTGGGGGTGGGATGTGAATGTTAAGGGTGATTAGTTAGCTTATGGTCAGACCTGACTAACGAGGGGGTGACCATAGGTGTGGAGCATTGATTTCCCATGTTAGTAATGACCAGGTCTAGGACCCTGGTGGGTCTATGGATTAGTTGATCCAGGGCATTGGAATTTATGAATTCCAAGAACCGTTGGGCAAAGGTGCTGGTACGGGAGTAGTTTTCCCAGTTAATGGCAGGGTAGTTAAAATCATCCAGTATTGGGGTGTTTTGTTCTTTCTTAATATTTTCCAGTAAGTTTAGAAAGGTGTAGTGAGAATCTTGGTGTATGGTGGGAGATCTGTAGCAAGCTACAATTTGGATTGCAGTCTTAGGTGTTAGTTGCACCTGGAGAATTTCAGACGCATTGTGTTGGGCAACTAGTCTGGTGGTGTGAATATCCTTGGTTAATATTGACACTCCTCCACCTTTAGTGTTTCGGGCCTGCTTTGATGGCTGAAAAGTGTGGTAAGAGTTGTAGCTTGGTATTGCAGGGGTGCTCTCTGGCGCCTTGAACCAGGTCTCAGTTACTGCACAGATATCGATGTTCTCCATTTTTAGGAGTGCCTCGGGAGAGTGCATTTTGAGGTTTAGACTTCTAGCATTTAGTAGCATTACCTTCAGATTTTGCATGCTTGTACCTGTTACGGTGGTGGTTTTATCATTTGAACTTTGCCTAAAAAGACACTATAGGGGTGGCAAGAGCTACATCAGGTCATTCCCAATCTCAAGCGGACAGCTTGATTTCTCCATTTTGAGTAATAGCCAGACAACCTATGCTCTTGTCTCGTCTGCCAGATTTTATTTTCCCTTAAACCATCTACAAGGAAACTTTATGCTAGTAAATGGAAAAGATTTGTACACTGGGCACTTCAAAATCATGTAGAACCTTCTTCTGCCCCAATTCATAGCATTCTTGATTTCTTGATGCTACTTTTTTTAATCGAGGAGCCAGTTCTACAAAAGTTAAACTGCAGTTGGCAGCAATTTCTAATTTCCTTATTGGATTTGATGGTTCCTCACTCGCTTATCATAAACTTTGTAAAACCTTTTTATGAGCTACGCTTCTGTTAAGATCTCCATTTAAAGAACCTGCTCCTCCATGGGATCTAGCTCTGGTACTGCAAACCTTGGTCCATCCACCGTAACTTGCACATGACTGTGATCTTAAATTTCTTTCTTGGTGGTATTACTTCAGCCAGATGAGTTTCCGAAATTCAAGCCTAATCTGTGAAACCCCAATTCTAATTTTTCATAAAAGTAGAATTACATTACAAACTAATGCATCCTTTTTCCCAAGGTAGTTTCAGAATCTAATATTAACCAGTCCATTGATTTTTGCCAGTTTTCTTTCCCAATTTTTCATACAAGAGCAAATATTTGTTACATTTATTGGATGTTCATAGGCAACTGCATTTCTATTTACACAGAGAAAAGGACACCAGAACTACAGATCAGTTATTTCTTTTGCTGATAAACTGGGTAAACCAGTATCTAAAATCATTCTCTTCAGATGGCTTACTGGCTGCATTTCATTTGTTTATAACAAATTGGATATCCCTTTACCAGAGCAAGTTCATGCTCATTCAACCAGGTCCTTAGCGACTTCCTCATTTTTTTCATTAAAGAGCTTCCATGGATGAAATGCGTGCAGCAGCAACTTGGGCTTCCCCCCATGCTTTCATCACTTATTACAAATTGGATTTGGTATCCAGAGGTAAAGCATCATTTGACTCAGTGGTGCTTAGGAATATCCTTCCTTGAGTCAACTCTGGGATATAGGTAGCTGAGGACTCTCTCACATCAGTTTAGGACAGAATGAAAATTGAAAACACTAGATAAAGAAGTTGTGTACTTGTGATGTTATGAGGTAGTGCCATCTGTGCCAGGGAGAGTAAAGCAGTACATGTGTACATATGCCAGCATAATTAGCTGGAGGTTTGTAAATTTTAATTGACTATCACACTGATTTGTGCAGATGTTTGAGTTAAAAATATATTTGTAAAGTTACTTGTGTTAAAAATGTATCAACAGTAGGTCCCGCTGGACAGAAAGAATGTATGCATGTATATTAGGTTGTATTGTTGTAACTAATCAAATGTGTTTGTTTATCAGAGAACCCTGGAAGGAGAGAGTGAAACTTATACCTTTCAGATGCTGCCACAACCCTTAACAAAGCTCTCAGATGACCAGAGGTTATGTCATCCTCTAGGCAGCATCTGGTTTCTTTGGAAGCCTTGCGGCGGCACTTTAGAATCTGAGAGGAAAGATCTCTGACAGGATATATATCTCACACATCCACAGAGAGAGAGAATCATTTGGCTTTTGCTGTGGTAAGACACTCGGCGCACATCAGCTTGCCTTGTTTTAGCAAGTAGTCAGGGAACAGTAACTCTCTAGTCAGGGACATTTAGTGAGAATAGTTTGTATTGTTTTCTGCACCTGTGATAAACTATCCAATTGTATTTTTTTATTCCTCTGTGGTTGAAACTCTCTATTGTACTCAGTACTCTCCTGTTTTCTGTTTTATTATTTATCATTAAATGTTTTAATACCTTTCATTGTGACTGGTCCTTTAGAGAATACTTTTAATATCTTGAGAGTACTTCTGCTTGTTTTAGTGACAGTGTAGCCTCTCCTAAAAGCCTTGCTGCTTTGGTCATGCTCTACCATTTGTGTTGGTATTAATTTTACACAGTATAATTGGGTACCTTTTGTAAGAGCCTTGGGGTAGCTGACTTGTGGCAGTGTGATTACCTCAGAGTCTGGGCAGAAAGGGGCAGAGCTAGTAAATCTGTGCCAGCTTTTCCCAGGTGTGTATGTGTGAAACTCGAATATCCAAGTCGCTCCAAAGTGATGAGTGAAGAGAGTTGTGTAGGCCTAGAGAGAGAGGAGTCCAGCCGCAGGTCTGGGCTGTGCTTCCTATTTGCGCTTAAGAGAAATTATGCTTGATGCAGAGATCTGCATCTGAAAATACTATGTGAATTCCATCTTTGCTGTTAATGACCCTCCCTCACCGGAGGTAGTGGTGAAGGTTCAGTCTCCTTGATTGTTGACCCTGAGTAGGGATGCATCACCTATTGGAGACAGTTGGGTGGGATATCAATTGAATATCAGTAGCCAGTGGGTAGTAGCCACTGAATGTGTGTAATTTCAGCAGTCTACAAGGTAAGCATACAGAGTTTCATTTTCCCAGCCATTTTATTATTATAGTTTAATCAGGAAAGCAGGCAAGGATGTCAGCAGAAAATCATAGTAAGCTGACAAAGAACCAGTTGGTCAAGGTGTGCAAAGCCAAAGGGACTGGTGCATGCCAGCCTGACTAAAGAGGAAATGATTTCAGCCTTGGTCACAGATGCAGCATGGACCAGCAACTCTGAAGACAACTATTCTGGTGATGGGGATGTACAGTCTTCAGAAACAGGACCATTCACCTTTTCCTCAGAGGACTTAAAAAATCCATCTAGAGTTAGAGACTTGAACTTGGGGCCAAACATTTGGAAGTAGAATCAACAGAGAGATTGCGGCATTTGGAGGTTGAAGAGAATGAGAGACTACTGCATTTGGAGGCTGAAGAAAAGGCAAAATAGATGGAGCTAGAATCATCAGAGTGACTGTGGTGTTCGGAGGCCAAAGAAAATGAGAAACGGTGCCAACATGAGAGGGAGATACTGACTCTTCGTCAGGGTCTTGGAGGTAATGGGGAAGAGAATAACAGAACCTTGAAGCAATATAGGTCAGTAAATTTCTTCCACAGTTTATGGAGGGAGATGATTTTGATAGTTTTATTCACGTATTTGAAAGGGTATGTAAACAGTATAATGTTGACTAAGGGCTTTGGGTATGGTTCTTGACCCCCTTACTCTATGATAAAGGTACAACTGCTGTTTCGAAATTATCTGATGCTGATTGTTTAAACTGTTATGAAGTAAAACAATGCTATGCTTACTAGAATGTTAGTTAACACCTGAAGCTTACAGAAAAAAAAAATTGAGCAAAGACGTAAGGTAGATGAAAGTGTATATGATTGTATTGCTGAGTTACCCACTTATTTTCATGAGTGGGTGTCAGGGCACCCCTTTTATGCAGGGCTGGCAGAGCTGGCAGACCTTTTGGTGATGGAACAAGCCCTTGGCAGTTTGCTAGTGGACATGAGAATCTGGTTGGCAGACTGGGAGTGTAACTCTGCAGATGAGCTAGGGAGAAAAGGGGGTTTCTACTCTGCAAGCAGGGCATCGCTGCACAAGAAGGGGATACCCAGCATGCGCATCATTATATGGGAACCCATGGTGGGCAGCCTAAACTACCCTAACAAGAGTACACCAGTAACAGGGGAAGCCACTAGTTCAGGTACACGGCCAGGACCAAGGGTTAAATATTTTAAATGTAACTAGAGGGGCCACGTAGCATATAAATGTCCACTGATGCAAGGTGGAGAACAAAAGGTGAAAGAGCCAGCAAATGGGAATAACAGTATGCCAATGGTAAATTGTCTGGAGACAAGAGGGGTACCAAATTATCACCAAAGTTTGTATCCTGTCTTGGTGGATAGAAGATGGGCCAGTGTTAAGAGAGAGAGAGACAGTCTCTGACACAACCATTGGGAAGCCTGCAGTGGTTAAAGAGGAGCAGTACTTGGCAGTCCACACCAATAAGAGCTTTAGGATGGACTCCATTCCAAATACCTTTGGCCAAGGTTCACCTTGACTGGGAGGGTGGAAAAGAAAGCAAGCAGGTGAGTGTGTTTGAGGATGTCCATGCAGATGTCTTAAGGGATGATTTTGATAATGCAGTACCTTGTGTGCATGCAGTTTCACCCAGTCAGGCATGGAGACAGGCATGTGGGTCAGGTAGTTTGGGGGAGACTCATATAGACCCTACACCTGAAGCTGGGGCTGGTGAAGTGGCAGTTTCAGGGTGGGGGCTACTCTGTAGCAGTGAGCCTGAAGGTGAGCCACAGATGCTGGTAGGTACTGATGTTCCCATGGACAGGGTGACTGTAAGGGCAGAGGTGAGTGGTAGTACCCAAGCTGACAGTGAGGCATCACTGTCCGAAGAGACCAGGCTTCCCATGGAAAGGATACTGGGAAGAGTCACAAAGACAGAATTGAGACAGGGTCAGCTTTCAGACCCTGTATTACTAGGCTTGACCGAGGTAGCTAAGGAAGCACTTGATTCTTAAGGAAATGGGGAGTCTGTATACTGGAATAGAGGGTTATTGTACAGAGTGTGAACCTCTGAGGGGGGCTAGAGGGTGAAGTAATACAGCAGTTGATGGTGGCCAGAGTCTATTGTCTGACACCTCTAGCCAAAGCCCATGACATTCCTTTTACAGGTCATATGGGCATAAGAATATCAAGAGACGTATTATGCAGAACTTTTATTGGCCTGGGATGGCAAGGGATGTAACAAGGTACTGCAGGACCTGTGAGCAGCACCAAAAGGTAGGCAAGGCAGGAGACGAGGAGAGACGTATTATGCAGAACTTTTATTGGCCTGGGATTGCAAGGGATGTAGCAAGGTACTGCAGGACCTGTGAGCAGCACCAAAAGGTAGGCAAGGCAGGAGACAAAGTCAGGGCTCCTTTGCCTGTGATTGAGGAACTGTTTCAGGGGGTAGCTATGGATATTTTGGGGCCTCTGAGTACCCCAAGTTCCACAGGGAAGAAGTATATTCTGGTGGTAGTAGATTATGCTACTATGTATCCTGAGGCAGTGGCTCTGTTCTCCATTGAGGCAGAGAAGGTGCCAAATGCTTTTTTTAAAGATTTTCAGCAGGGTAGGTTTCCCAAGAGAAATACTGACTGACAGAGGTGCCAATTTCATGTCAGACTTTCTGGCTGGTCTGTGGAAGCGCTGTGGAGTGAAGCACCTAAAGACCATCCCTACCTCCCCCAGACTAATGGTCTTGTGGAGAGGTTAAACTCTACACTAAAGACCATGCTGTGGTCATTTGCAGACCAGTTTGAGAGAGTGGAACAAATATGTGCCCCATCTGCTGTTTGCATACAGAAAGGTACCCCAGGAATCCACATGTGTTTCACACTTGCTGTATGGGCATATGATAAGGGGGCATTTACATTTGATTAGTGATGAGTGGGAGGGTGAGTGTGAATCCCACAATGAGTTTGTTGTGGCATATGTCCTAAACTTCAGGACAAGGCTTAGGGAGCTCATGGGCCTGGCCCATGAGAACCTGGCAGGAGCCCAACAGCAGAAAAAAGTCTGGTATGACAAAAATCCTCGAGCTTGAGAGTATGCTGTGGGACAGCAGGTTATGGTGCTCATTCTTGTCAGACACACTAAGCTTAAGGAACTTTGTGAGGGACCCTTCAAAGTGGTAAGGAAGGTCAGTGATGTTAATTACATGGTATGCCTGCTAGGCAGGAGGCAGGGGCACAAATTGTATCATGTTAACACGGTGAGGCCTTACCATGATAGGGAGGCCCTTGTGCTGAGTATTTTTAATGGGTGGCAGGAGGAGTCTGAGGGGGATCTGATGACTGATCATCTCAGTGAGGCTTGGATGAACATTGCAGTGGAGGGGGTAGCAGTGCCCCAGCAGCTATCCCCTACCCAAGTTTGAGAAATCTGAGAAGTGGTGCAGGAGTTTGGGAGCATATTCACTGGGAAACCTGGGTGCACCCACCTGGTGCAGAGCCATGTAGATACAGGACCCCAAAAGCCTATCAAGCAGGTCTCTTACAATGTGCCTGAGTGAGTCAGACTCTAGGGGAGGAAGTACAGAAAATGTTGGAACTGGGGGTAATCTAGGAGTCCAGCAGTCCCTGAGCTTTGTCCAGATTTCTTGCACTAACAGGTTGAGAGGTATGCCTGCCAGGTGCCCTCGACTCCCACCGCTAGAGAGAGGTCAGCCTTTGTGACTCCTTTCGGATTATACGAGTTGATGAAGATGTGCTTTGGGATGAAAAATGCCCCAGCAACCTTCTAGATGCTGGTAGATTGTATCCTAGCAGGAGCAGAAATGTATGCTCTTGCTTACTTGGACAATACTGCTATCTACAGACATTCCTGGCTAGAACACCTCCAGTGTGTCAGGGAGGTCCTGGGTAGACTGCAGTGGGCAGGGTTGACCATTAAGCACAGTAAGTGGCAGGTGGATATGGCAGAGGTCTCCTACTTGACGCATAGAATGGGGAGTGGTAAAATCAGGCCAGAGCCTGCCAAAGTGAAATTTATTCAGGCATGGCCTGCCCTTGTTACCAAAAGGCAGGTGAGGGCATTCTTGAGGACTGTGGGGTACTATAGAAAGTTTTTTTCCCCAATTATAGTACAGTAGCTGCCCCATCACGGACCTGGCTAGGAAAAACAGCCCAGATAAGGTAGTGTAGACCCTAGCCTGTGAGTAGGCATTGCAAAAGCTTAAAGGGGCTTTGGGAGAACCCCCTGTGTTAGCCAGTCCAGATTACAGCAAATAATTTGATGTGCAGGTGGATGCTTTGAACTATGGGGTGGGGCTGTAGAAAAGAATGTCTAGCCATAGTATGGACACTGCAGAAACATCAGCACTGTCTGTATGGAAGGAAATTCACTGTGGTTACAGACCACAGTCCCTTAACATGGCTACACTGAGCCAGCCAGCAAAATGCCAAGTTATTAAGGTGGAGCCTAGGGTTGGAGGCATATGACGTCACAGTGTGGCACCATAGTGGGGGTCAGCAGTGCCAATGCAGATGGGTTCCCAAGACAGGGAATAGGTTAATGTGTTACCAGACAGGCCCAGTTCTCTCAAGCAACATTTGTCCAGCATCACTTCAAAAACTAGCTTGAGTTTTCAAGGTGGTGGGAAAGAGATGAGGTTTTGAGGTAGTGCCATCTGTGCCAGGGAGAGTAGGGCAGTAGATATGTCAGCATAGCTAGCTGGAGTTTTGTAAATTATTTTTTTTTTGTTTGACTATTACACTGATTTGTACAGAGGTTTGAGTTGAAAATATATTTGTAAAGTTACTTGTGTTAAAAATGTATCAACAGTAGGTCCTGCTGAACAGAAAGAATGCATACTTGTACATTAGGTTGTATTGTTGTAACTGATCAAATGTGTATGTTTATCAGAGAACCCTGGAAGGGTGGAAAGTTTGAATTTGTGTTACAGCTTTAAGAACTGCCACAGATCTTAGCAAAGCTCTGTGTGTATTGTACCAGAGTCAGGTGACCAGACGTGATGTCCTCCATCTAGTCCAATGTCTGGTTTCTTTGAAACCCTTGCAGCAGCACTTTAGAATATGACAGGAAAGATTTCTGACCGGATGTATAGGTCACACATCCACGCAGACAGAGTGAGACATCATCTAGCTGTTGCTGTGGTGAGACACTCTGCACATATCGGCTTGCCTTGCTTTAGTAAGTAGTTCAGGGTTCAGTACTTGTTTCGTTAGTCAAGGACCTGTAGTGAGTATAGTTTAGTATTGTTTTCTGCATCTGTGAGAAACTATCCAACTGTATTATTTTTTATATCTCTATGGTTGAAACTCTGTTTATCGTATTCAGTATTCTGTTTTATTTATCATTAAATATTGTAATACCTTTCATTATGGCTGGTCCTTTAGAAAATACTGTAAACATCTTGAAAGTACTTGTGCTTGATTTAGTGACACTGTAGCCACTCCTGAGAGCCTTGCTGCCTTGGTCACACTCTACCATTTGTGTTAGTATTAATTTTACACAGTATAATTGGGTACCCTTTGTAAGAGCCTTAGGATAGTTGACCGGTGGCAGCAAGATTACCTCAGAGTCTGGGCAGAAAGGTGCACAGCTAGTAAATCTGTGCCAGCTTTTCCTAGGTGTGTGTGTGTGTGTGTGTGTGTGTGTGTGTGTGTGTGTGTGTGTGTGTGTGTGTGTGTGTGTGTGTGTGTGTGCGTGTGTGCGTGTGTGCGTGTGTGTGTCTGTGTGTAAAACTCAACTCTCCAAGTGTGTGTGTCAGCTACTGGGAATAGGGACACATAGCTCCAAAGTGGTCAGTGTGGAGTTTTGTGTGGATCTGAAAAGAGGAGAGTCCATCCCCAGGTCTGGAGCATGCTTTTGTGTGCTCTTAAGGGAAATTATGCTTGGTGCAGGTAGCTGCATCTGAAAATACTGTGTGACTCAGTCTTTGCACTTGGTGACCATCCCTCACTGGAGGCAGTGGTGAGGATTGAGTCTCCTTGACTGCTGGCCCGGAGAAGGGACCCATCATAGTACTCATAACAATGCATCTGTGTTGTCCGTTTTCATTCTTCCTCAACTACCCACCCACCAACCCCCATTTATGTTTTTTTCTGGAAGAGTGAGTAGATATGAAAGAATTTGTATACTCCAGGCATGACAAAAGCTCCAGATATAGCCTTCTTTTATCCCTTTTCTGTTTTTCCTTTTATGACTATTTTGTATAAGAATTATTTCTTTATGCTTTAGCTAGCAAACAAGATATGTGGTAATTGGAGTTTGTGCATTCTGAGTAAGCATGCATTCTGAGTAAGGGAGTAGTTTGAGAGTTGCCACGAGCTTTTGCAATGGCCGAATCGGATCCAACAGTTTGGATCCGAACCCATCAATTGAGGAAAAATTAAAATGGATAATTTTTTTATGTTGTACTTCACAAGTTTTTTTTATTTTAACTATGCTGATTTCATTTTTTAGATGAACATGTTACACTGGATGAGTTTATCTTCTAACATGTGGGAATTAGCTGAGTATTTTCTTATTCATGTGAATGACTGCATGTATATATGCAGATAGAAAAAAATGTTTCTATATATGTTTTGTGTGTCTGGGTGTATTTTCAGATTAGTCCCATTTTGTCTGAGAGTAAGAGACAGGAATGTGAATGATCAGCTGTAGCTCAATTATGGGGTTCTTAGGTTCATAGGTAAGTACTAGGTTAGCTTACCCTTTCAGGACATTTTAAGTCTAGACAAATTTCCTCAAAGGGGAGAATCAGAGCTTGTACCTTGTGTCTATAAGGTAAACACCTTAATCATTATGTAACCACCATCCCCACCCCATCCCCAAAATAAACTGCCTCTAGTGTGGATACAAACACTGCACCAATTGTGCTTTTCTTCAGAGCTTACTACATTACCATGTTGAGCCAATGAAAAAGTTTTAGCATGTGTGCAGTACATGGCAACATAGGAAGAATACTAAGCATGTCGGCCGTAAGATGCCATAAACTCCTTTAAATAAAAAGTACTTGCCAACCTGGGAACAATTGGATACCTAGTGGCATAATCTAAAACTGATGCTGTATGCCAGTTTCTATTTGAGAGGTGCCATTTCTAGTCTCATGTTTATTCTTTTTAATTTCTCCAAGACTTTTGGGTTTCTAATACCATGATGGGAATGGATCCTATTCCTAAGTCAAATTATGATTAAAGTTCTGTTTCAATCTTTGATGTTAGCCAAAAGTGCTGCTGCTTGTAGCACCTGCAATGTGCCCAGAATGTACTCCTTTTGCAGTTCTTACGGAGTTACAACATATCTAAATATGACTAAGTTCTTTTTTAGGAGGCTCATTGCTCTTACTACTATTTGAACTGTCTGGGTATCCTTCCTCCACATTGCCCTTGCTTCTACCTGCATATTCTGATATTTTATGACTTTGTGTGTCTGTGTACATAAGGCACTGAAATCACTGGGTATCATACCTCTCAATCTGGAAACATCATCAACATCATCAAAAGTCTGGACAAGGCCCATGAAAAATAGGTTGAAATCTATACGCTGATTAACATAAAATTTGCATACATAATTACATACAGTCACCCACTCCAGTGGAATTGTGAGAGACCAACTTTCAAACACAAACTGAAGAACAGACCACCAAAATATGGCACCATATTTCCCCTGACCAACTTTCAAACACAAACTGAAGAACAGACACCAAAATATGGCACCATATTTCCCCTGCAGCCATTCCAATGTCCCATTACTTGGCTATTTTGCCCCATTTACCATAAGCACTAATGTCCATACTGCTTTACTTCTACTATGATTATTTGGATTTTATTTTTACATTTTATAACACATTGCACAAACACGAATAGACATCTGCTAAACAAAGTAATACTGTCTCACAATGAAACTAGACTTAGCATTAAAACTGATCTGCCCTTGAAACTCACATTCATTGAAACTGCATTGAAAGCCACACCACATCCAAATAAGATGCATCTAGCCAGTGGTGGATAAAGATTACCTTTGGGCTGTTTTCATATCATAGGCCCTTTGTACACAAAACAAAAAATACATGTTATTTGATACACCTTTCTGACTTTATTAAATTATATTCATTGTATAACGCAGCACACTTGTTAGACTTAGAGTGCATTTTAAATTGATTGCTTGAACATTTTTCCAGTAAGCAATGAAACAAAATACATGAACCAATTTCTGGTAGACAATGAAACAAATACATGAACCGATAATGACAAAACTGCCCAATTCAGAACATTTCCATCATATTTGTTGCTCTCTCCACTGAGGCACAAATGCTTTTTTGCATGACATTTTCTCACTTCTTTTGTATCTGTAGCTACACCCTTGACTTGTTACACCCACCCCCTTTAAAAGTACAACACAGTACAAGTATCAGCAATGCATCTGCATACTGTAGGAGTAGAACCCATAGCCTTCTGCATCAGTAGCAAGTATTTAACCTGTTATGCTATTAACAATACAAGCAGACTCCGCATAAGCAACACTAAACTCCTCTTCCCCTGAAGCTCTCCGCTCCTTGTAAAATCCACTTGACACTCAACTGTATTTCTCAACTTTGCAGCACAAGAAATCTGGAAAAAGCCAAAATTTATTAGGGGGGGGACAAAAGCCCAACAACCAGGGACATATTTTAAACATTGCTTGTATAATTTTGGAAAGTTGCTAGAATAAAATGTTGTTACCACCATGTATTTCACTGTCTAGGCTTGAACCCAGGACCCCTGTGCCTTACAATCAGAGCAACATACCACTGTACCAAATTAGGAAATTCCTGAAAGATAGGAAGACTGAAACTTAAATGGCTATCATTTCATGAATTCAGTTCCCACTTCTCACCATAGCTCTAAACCTCTTAGCACAGCAAACCTGGACAAAGCCAATAATGGGGGAATACAGCCCCAAAAATAGGGACAAATTTCAAATACTGATATTATAAACTTAGGAAATTGATAGAATAAAAGGTTTTGTGTTCCCATTTATTTTCTGAAGAATATGAAGTCTGAAATTCAAAAGCCTGTCATTATTTAGTTAATTTAATCCCTCACTGATTTGCCAGAAAAAAATGTAGAAAACCACAGATGTTATGAGAAACAAGACAAAAATATGAGAAAACCACAGATGTTATGAGGAACAGAACAAAAATGAGAGTTTTCTTAAGTGGTGGTGCGTAGGGACTTTAGGCTCTTGTTACCTGTACCCAAGGTACAGGGTTTGAGCCTGAGCTGTAGCCAGAGCGTCAAGAGTCAATACCTCAGTCCCAAACACACACACTATCGTGAGTGTCAATAGTCAGCACCGCAGTCCCTCTTACACTGCAGCATAATAATAAATACCTCAGTCCCCAGAGAGCGAAGAGCGAGTGAACGTCAATGCAACATACCTCTGCAGTCCGACTTCCATTCCTGCTGGCTACCTCTGCAGTCCGACTTCCATTCCTGCTGGCTACCTCTGCAGTCCGACTTCCATTCCTGCTGGCTACCTCTGCAGTCCGACTTCCATTCCTGCTGGCTACCTCTGCAGTCCGACTTCCATTCCTGCTGGCTACCTCTGCAGTCCGACTTCCATTCCTGCTGGCTACCTCTGCCATTTGCGGCGGAACTGTTACCACCAATATTCAGTGTGGCTTGGAGTAGTGCAGCTGGAAATGCATGTACGTGAGCTCAAAGCTCAATTCCGACAGGCTGGCAGGCCGTTTCACAGAGCTGACGTCATCTTGCACGTGATGATATCAGCTCAAAATGGCAAAAAAAATAAAAAGCCGGGAAATTTGAAAATTAAGGGGTGCCACTTGGGAATCGTGGCACCCCATTATTTGGACCCCAAAACTCAGTAAAAACAGAGTAATTTGGTATGGTTGGGAGGTATGCTGGGTATAGCAATTTCTATGGTAAATGCTACTGTTGTCTTTTCCTGGACTACTATATCTTGTTTCCTCATGTCTATCTTTTGAACTGTGGTAATGGCTGATCCTATGTGATATAAACTTCATAATTTTGTATACTGCTTTGTAGTTCATTTCCAATGCTTCTCAGCTACTTTAGTATTATAATGTTTGCACAATTCCCAATGTAACAGTCTTGCCACATTTATACCTTTCAGTGTACAGGCCTTCTGACATTAGTGTTATGTCACCTAGCAACAAGATGTGTGACTGTTTCCAGTTCTGTTTTACAAAATCTGCATTTGTCTATTTCTCCAACATGTTTAGTAGATTTTGTAAACCAACTTGCATGCATTCCTGTGTCCTGGGCCTCCTTTATTAACCTTTCATCTTTTGTGTTTAAATTCACCTCTCCTTAACTATTCTGCATTTAAATCCTGATAGACATGAGCATGTTATAGGTGTTTTCTGTACTCACAACTATATTTATGCATCTTCCACATTTCTTGCCTTCTCATTTGATCTTTCAACTTTATATTCTTTCTATTTTTTTCCCCACATTCAGTTGCTGCCTGAATTTTTTTAATCTGCTTCTGGTCTGATTTCCATTCCCGTCTTGGCTCTGATATGCTTCTGCTAAACTAGGCAAGGAAATCCTCTTTGTGTTTTCTCAAGTTTTAAAACTCTCTGTATGTTTCGATCTTGTGAGGTCAGCAAATATGTATGCAGTCCTACAGTTGCAGATCTATACATAATTTAAGGAGGCCCATTCCTCCTTCAGAACAAGGAATATGTAATCTTGGTATGCACAGTGATTTTTATAAATCATTTGATGAGCATAAAGCATTTTTCTAGTTTCCTGCCCAACTGAGCCAGTACCATTTGGGACCAGTCACTCGCCTCAAAACTGTAAGTTAGGACAGGAAGAGCAAATTGGTTTATAGCTTGGACTTGTTCCTAGATGTCAGAGCTGTTTTCAGTCTTAATTTCAGTCTTCTAAAATATTCCTTACTATGTCTTATTCACATTTGTCCGTGTGTGCTTGTGTTTTTTTTTTTGTTGAGCTTCATCATTTCCCAAATATTTGTGCACTCCCTCTTGCTCATGTTCCTTATATCACATTCCTGTCTGAGACTGATATTTTCTTGGTGCTGCAGCTTTCCCGCTTTAAAGTTACTTTTACCTATTTATTAAGATCAAATAACATTCTTAAAACATCTGAGAAAATTGACTGCTTGCAGTTGCGCTTTCAGTTCCTCATCTAATGAACTATACAATTTTAAATCATCGACAAATAGAAGATGAGAAGTCTTTACAGTTTGTTGTTGTCTGGGAGCCAACTTGTAGCTATGAACATGAAATTCATCCATGGCTTGGCACTTATGTCTCTAATGGACACAGGTAGCCTGTAAATGGTTCATCTCTCAGGCTACTGCTTATAAATGCTTCACCTCCCAAAGTCTTGCTTACACTTAAGGGTACCAGAACTTTTCAGAGATTTGGGATGCATGGGTAGGCTTAAAAATGCCCTTGTGTTAGTTAGCCACGACTGCTGCTGTGGTGCAGCAGTTAGCATTGTCACCTCAAAGCAATAGATTCTCCGGTTTGATTCTCATCTGGCATACCTACTATGGGGAGTCTGCACGTCCTCCCTGCAATTGCGTGGGTTTCCTCCAGGTACTCCGGTTTCCTCCCACATTCCAAAGACATGCAGTAGGTGGGTTGGACACTCTCTAATTGGCCATAGGTGCAAGTGTGTGTGTGTGTGTGTGTGTGTGTGTGTGTGTGTGTGTGTGTGTGTGTGTGTTACATATGAACTACCGCGGCAGGGCTAGCCACCTGCTGTTGTAAACCTTGGCTCGAGGTGATTCTCACTGTTGATGTGACACCCCAACCCCATGTGCAAAATGGGGAAAAGGGGGTTGTGGATGGATGGTCATTAGCCTAATACATGCCTATACATGCCTATTAACACCTGTTAAGTAGACAGCTTAATGTGTTAAGGGCAAGGCAAAAGAGCAGCAGTGACAGAGTCACCCTGGAATATCCCCCTTTTTATCCGTAGGATAATAATTTGTCCTTTATTATGGCTTAGCTGCAGAGTGGTTTGCCACTGTTTCATGGTCACTGTAATGTAATCAATCAATGTAAGGTGTAGCTTGCACATTTGTAAGCACTCCTTTTATCCATGAATGTGGAATATGCTGTCAAATAATGTTTTTGTAGTCTATCCATGCCATACAGATTCTTACCTTTTTACAGTTCTTCATTGTGTCTTTAAGAACAAATTATTTTTTGTTGTTATTGACTTTCTGTTGTTGCCCTTTTGCTCTGTTGCCATGATTGAGTTTTCTTCTAAATGTCTACAAACTCTGTTGGCATGAATTCCAGTGTATAGTTTATACATCATTGGAAGGTACTGCATCTGGGCCTCAGATTTACCATTTAGGAGCTTTGCTTAATTTTGTTTCAATTTCTCTGGCCATTACTTCATCCCATTTCCTATCCTGTACATTTGAACTTCTTATTCTTTCTTTTACTTCTTCTTTCCAGTCAGCATCTTGTGTTCCACTGGAGCTTCATAAATATTTCTCCAAAATGTTAATTGCTTTATAGTTTTCTCTATTAGATACTTCCATGATGGCATTTGATTACTCCCCTCCTTTTTCTTACTGCCCTATGTTTTTGTGGTAAGACTTTATCTGTTATTAATATAGCTAAACTCTGGTCCGCTAATGATTGGTAGTTGATTTTTACATGCCGAGTTACCAGCCCTGACGCACAACCTTCAACGAAGGTATGCCCATTCATGCATGTCTCCACGCAGAAGACGCTCTAGCTGAGAATCTAACCGGACAGCGTCTTACTGTGAGGCGACAACGCTACTGCAGCACCACCACCGCGGGCTAATATATTCTATTTACTTCTGTTATATTGCATTTATTGATTTCTATGAATGTTATTAGTGTTCATTTGTTTTATCAAACTTCTAACATTTTGGGTCATATTGACTTTCTGTACTCTATTTTTTCATTAATCTTAACATATCTATCCATCTCTATTAAATCAAGCAACTCTTCCCTTAGAACATTTTCTTGTAAACTAAGGGCACATTCTTTGTTCTTTGTTTCCTGCAGGTATTTTACAGAATGGTCCAGAAAATCTTCTTGTGCCATATTCTTTTCAACTTCACCCTGTCATCCATTGCTTTTTTCATATGGGAACTCACTGGCCTATCACTCCACAACATTGACTGCTTCAGATTTGCCACAGTTTCCTGCCCCTTCCCTTGCTGTGCGACTCCAACTGACTTTTTGTACTGGTTTCCTGCTGAAGGCTCTGAAGTATCTTCATATGGCAACTAATCATATGCTTCCCACTCAACTCTTTCTGCTTAATTTGAGATTCATTATTATGTCTTGCTGTGATGTTATCAGAGTTGGATTTTCTGTACTAAATCCTTCACTTTGCAGGTAATCCATAACTTCAGTTTTTGTTTCTTTAGCTTTTACATTACTGATCCTCATGAATACTTTCCTCCTTTATTTATTTTTTTGTATTGTAAAATTTTCCATGTCTGGATGCCTTTGCCAAAGATATTTTTCTTCAAATATCTTTGGTGCTGCTTCTCTTGTACTGATTAGTTTTACTTTCTCCTTTGCATAAATATTCCGCCATATTAAATCTTTCTTTCCCATGTCCATATTTCTTTTTCAGATATCTCCCACTCCTCGTGATTCTTTTTACTTGGGAAACTCATTGTTCCATCGTGCTGTGACATAACCTGTGCTAGACTGTTTACACTAAATCCTTCACTTTGCAAGTATTCCATAATTTAACTTTTTTTCTGCATTCCCTCTGTGATCTTATGGAAAATTTCACAATACAAAAAATATCTGGGTGCCTCTGCCTATATTTCTCTTTGAATACATTTGGAGCTGCTTTTTTTGTATTAATTTGGCTTTCTCTTCTGCATAAATAGTACACCATATCAGATCACTTTCTTTCCCATATCCATATTTCTTTTTTATACTTTTTTAAAAAAATCTCTAGATTTTGTTGTTTTATTTATAATTTAGCATTTCCTCAGTTACTTCTTTTAACAAACGGACTTCTGTATGATGTTTTTTCCTGAATCTGTTTTATTAATGAACACAAATTTGCACTTGAAGCTTTTGACAGTTTTTCTTGTGCAAGCATTTTCTTTCCTCTTTCTCTCAATCTTTTTATATAACTTGTCTGGAAATTCTGGGCTTCTTGCATAATAGTAACTACATAATTTGTTTTTTTTATCTTCAAAGGGTCCACTCTTCATCTTTATGGCTCTCTTTTGGCCTATCGTTTTTTGTGATTCTTGTGAACTACTACTACAACAGTGGGGCCATCCCCTCTGAGTCTGAACTAACCCCATTGTAGGAATGTTTTCATATCTTAAAGATTCTACACTATCATTTCTTCCAATCCTGTCACCAGTGTGCCTACTAGGATTGGGCACTTTTTTATCTTATCTTTTTTTTTTCTTTTTTAACCTATTTCTGTCTGTGATATACACTAAATAAAATACAGTGGGCCGGATTCACGATGGCTTGCACGGAGTCTGAGTAGAGTAAGACTCCATGCAGCCATCATGTCCGACGAGCAATCCAGGAACAGCCTGCAGGGGCATGCAAGAGAGCTCCTAAAACTGCTCTTACACTGATAGGGCCGGGTCATGCAAATTACCTCAATTGCAGCCGAAAGGCATGCAAATGAGGTAGATTTGCGATTCAGGAAACCCAAACCTGTCAGAGTAAGAGCAGTATTTATTTGCAGAAATGTACACGGTTGACAACTGAGTACCATTCTGCAAATAGCAAAACGGAGCCGTGACAGCTTCAAATAAAGGTTGCATCCAGTAGAGGAAGCATGCCAATGGCCAAATATATGGCCATTGGCAATGTTTCCCGATGCAATATGAAAATAAAAATAATTTTTATTTCCGATGTTTAAGCGCAGCGCCGCGCAAATGGGCTGCACTCCCAGAAAAATAAAATTCAAAACCCACAAAAGTGGATTTTCTTTAAATTGTTAATTTACAATGCAAGGGAATGGCAGGCTGAAGACAACATGGCCACCGAGTAGAGGTTGCTAAGGGGGGAAGCACAGTCTAAGAGATGTAACCAAGCATTAGTAGGCAATCCTATGCAAAGGAGGGTTAGGATAGTGAATTGCAGGTTTACATAGCAAATGAGCACAGTCAGTGGAGTGTAGGAGTAGGATAAGGGGAGTAACAGAGTAGACGATAGGTGACATCACGAGTGGGG
Source organism: Protopterus annectens (assembly GCF_019279795.1). NCBI lineage: Eukaryota > Metazoa > Chordata > Ceratodontiformes > Protopteridae > Protopterus > Protopterus annectens. Next base: position 167,899,516 of record NC_056726.1, read on the forward strand.
TGTGTATGAAAGAAGGGAAGCTAATTGGAGCAGAGTGGCATGTGTCAGCTGTTATTTACACATCATTGAAAGAGCTGTGTCAACAGGTAGGCTAGTTAAAGGCAAGAAATGGAAGGTGTACGCCATGAATAACACCAAAGTTTCTTGCTGAGCGTGTATGCGCGCCTGTAAACCCGAGTAAAACAGTGTGCGTGCGTGTAAGCGTGAGTGCGCGCATTTAAGCAGGAGTAAGCATGTATAAGGCAGTTTAAAGTGTTGTAAGTGCGTTTACGCTGGTGTGCGTGTTTTAACCCAAATAAGCAAGTTGTAGTCCGTGTAAGCATGTGTGTGTGCGTGTGAGCCTCTGTGAGCGTGTTTGCGCTTGTGTGCGCGGCGCTGCCCCCCCGAGGAAACAAAGGAAATAGGAAGCACAACAAATAGTAGGAAGCTACCAGGGAATACTAGCAGAGCTAGCAGGTGAAAACAATCAGAATCAGGCAATTACACAGGCAGTGCACTAGCCCAGCCCAGCCTAGAATAAACAGTCCATTGTTTCTCACAAGAGACACTGCAGTAAGCTAATAGAAGTGAAAACTGAAAAAGCTTTACTGAGACAAAGTAATGTTAGGGTCTGCCATTGCTGTTATAAGGCGAAATATGCAACATGCTGAGGGTGGTGACAATGGAAATGCTGCTGGACAACCCACAATGAGGAGACTGAGAAGAGTGTACAGGCCCAGGGTAACCTACCAGGGGCTACATGAGCTGGAGATAGTGGAGCACTATAGAGCGGACAGAGACCTCATGCAGCAAATTGTTGAACTGTGCAGGCCACGTCTCACACACAGAACCAACAGAGGGAAACCCATCCCAGTGGAAACCAAGGTATGTGTTGGCCTAAGAATATTAGCAAAAGGCACCTTCCAGAGACCAACTGGTGATATGATGGGGATATCACAGGCATCAGCATCCGGGGTACTGCACCAGTTCCTGGATGCCATGCCAGTGATTATGTATATTTCCCCAATTCCCGTGAGGTATTGGCCAGCAATATGCGTCTCTTCCAGCAAATAGCGGAATATCCTGAGGTAGTGGGTGCAATAGACTGCACGCACATACGCATCAAAGCACCAGCTGGAGAGCGGAGTAGGGTCTACTTAAACTGCAAGGGTTTCTCCTCCAACTGCCAGGTCGTGTGTGATGCCCAGGGCATAATACTGAATGTGTGTGCTGGCTGCCCCATATCTGGCATCTGACGCAGCTGTACCAGACATTTGCCAATGGGGACATCCCACATGGTCACCTAGTGGGGGATGCTGGCTATGCACTGGAGCCGTGGCTGATGACACCCATCGGAAACACACACACCTGAACAGGAACTCCATAATGAGGCACACGGACAAACACGAAATGTAATCGAGCGTGTGTTTGGGCTGCTCAAGTCACTGTTCCGGTGCCTGGACACACCTGGTGGAGCCTTGCAGTACTCACCAACTACATGTACCTAAATTGTCATGGTATGTGCTATGCTGCATAATATGATCCTGCGAAAACAGCTGCAGCAGGACTAGCATAGGCCTGGGCTAAACAGCCCCCCACCATTGCCAAGGTCATCACAGGCAGAGCGTGACTCAGAGGAGGAACAACCTGAGCCTGCCCCAGTAGGCAGAAGGAAGCGTGCCCAGTATGCTTTGACCTTGGCAAAGAGGCAATGCATAGCACATACACTGGATCAGTAGGAACTCCGGAAATTATACCTCTCTGTGACTTGGGCATCCCTTTTACTATATGTACAAGTTGACACTACCTGCTTTCAAACATGTACATGGAGTGTAGTATGTGCATCCAACATAGGCAGCCCTGCAGCACCACCAGAGGCATGATTGCCATGTGTTAAGCAATTTAAGGCAGTACTAAACCGCATTTACCATCATGTAGTATATGCAAACAGAATCGCACACACCAACTAGTACAACTGTGGTCAATGTCGAGTAATATTGGGCAGTGTTCAGCAAAGTTGGTGAATATACAGCAATGTCGGACAAGCCTGGTCTAAGTAGGGCATAGCTGAACAAAAGCCAACATGCTCATATTTGCTTAACTGGCCCTTAAGCAGTCTGGTCTGCTCAGTATGAAAATATAAATCTGTGATGGGCCTCGAACCCAGGATACTGTGCACTATAGTTAGAATACTGAACCACTAAACCACGACAGTATTGCAGTGGTCAGCCAGTATGAAGGAATGTTAAGTCTATGCAAAGTATCTCATGGAAACCCTGCAGGCACAGCATAATCCCTGTTGAGTTACGACACAAAGGTGAGTCCTGCAGTAAGAACAGAACTTGACTTCCAACACACACAGTATAAATGTTAATATTGGTCATGCTCACAGACATCTACAGATGTAGTGGACTTCAGATCGCAACATACTGAAAGGTCACACTGGGCATGCTCACACACTTGAATAAATGAGACGTATGTCAGGCAACAAAACATGGAAAGCCTGAACTGGGCATGCTCACACACTTAGGCCATGTCTGAGTACAGCAGTGGGCCACACATATCTGGCAGTTGCATGTGTTAACCCAGGAACCTCTCACTATCCAGCAGTCCGCCCTGTGCACACAGTTACATGAAAACAGACGCACATAATATAGTGTAACCCTGTCCTGATCAAACATGTTCTGCATATACCCAAGTTGTTCATAGAAACTGGTAAAGCAAAGACGATAAAGACCTGCAAACAGTATCGGCAATAAATATTGTGCATCACGAACAAAAGCATAGGTTCAGAGGTTGATACTAGGCTATCTGCTCTAGGGCATGTACAAGCCTAGCCAGAGTGTGTTTGGCTTTTGTAACCCTGTCAGATTACTACACTGTGCCAGTGAATAGTAGGTCACACAAGACAGCCCATGTACGTTTAGGCTAGTGTGCCTCTGTCTAGCAGGGACACAGAAGATATCCCAGGGGTAAACATACGATCACCCATACAGCCGTCAAGATATCCCCTATAGGTGGTCAGTGCGTGGCTCTGCGTATGTGAAACTGTGATCACAATCCGGAGTGAGTGGAGTCTCTGGGATAAGAATCTGTCCCTCCAGCATGTCCTATTAACATCTGTGCTGAGGTATATGTCCCTGGAGTGTGTAGCTCCAAGGGAGTCGGATATCCTGTGGTGGAGCATGTCCAGTAATTCTGGGTTGTATATTACTGTAAACAGGCACACATCATATCCGAGTAGGTGGTAAGCGACTGAGTAGAGCTGGAGTTACTGCATCCGAACTGTGCAGGTCATCCATGTGAGTCCCTACATCTGCTTGGTGAGGAACTTCTGTGGCCAGTACAGTTGCTGCAGGTGTTGGGTAAGGTACACCCCAAAGGTGGCATTGTAACCAAGCATGGTTGTGATGAGTATAGGGTCACAATTACCTCACTCGATCTAGTTGTTAAACCATATGGGATAAGGTGCTTATATAGAAGGTTTGTCCAACCACTTTGGCAACGTGAATGTCAAAGGCGACAGTACAAACAAGTCATGTCCTCAATCACCTAACAACTCCTACCGTATGTAATGGAGTACTACCTGTGTGGTAATGTGTGGGCATGTTATTCCCAAAGGGGATGACTATGCAACTAATGGCATTTAGCTGTAGGCCATGGCTCAGGCACCAGTCATCCATCTCTGTGAGACCCTGTTGGAGTATGCATGTGGCAGCTGGAGAGTTGATTATGGCACACACTTTGCAGTCAAGTACGAACAAGGTCAGCCATATTCCCCTTGTGATAGCCTGTACGTCAGACAAATATATACTGAACAAGAGAGGTCCCAGGACCGAGCCGTGTGGGATGCCACGTGTAACTGGTGTATAGTCAGACATGGCACCTGCAATTCTGACCATGTGTGTGCTATCCCTGATCCAGGTAGCAATCCATCATGTGAGATGTGTGTCCATATCGATGCTGGTGAGCCTATGCATAATGGCCCAGTGGGTTATTGTGTGGAAGGGTTTGCAAGGTTCAGGTAGGCTGCGTGTACAACTGTCCCTATGTCGATGGACCTGTTAACTGTCTAAAGAATGCAAACATGTTCAAGAGGCAAGATCTGCCCACAACAATGCTGAAATGTGTAGGACACCATGTCTGTAGGTTCCCGATGTCTATGTGTAAGAGTCCCATGACAATACGCTCCATAGCTTTGCAGAACAGGCTAGGTAGGGTTATAGGGCAGTATTGTCTGTGGTCTGTTGTGGCACCAACTCTATGGAGTTGGACCACTGTCACTGTATGCCATTCCATGGGTACATATCCTGTAGTAACTCCGATATTGCACAGTGATGTAATGTGTGGGTTACGTCTGTCATGTAGCTTGTGTAAGATGCAGGCCGGGACACCATCTGGTCCCATTGATGCTGTAATGTATGCTTTGGGGAGGGCAGCACTCACCTGTTACTGTGTGATGTCAGGGTGGTTACACTCTGTTGGGATGGATAGTTGCTCCCTTGGGGGGGTGGGGGGGAGACATCTGCACTGAACCTGTTTGTCAGGATGTCGGCTATGCCAGTGGGTTCAAGGTAAATGTAGTCAGTATGCAGTAACTCACAGCGTATCCATGAGTGTCCACCCAGGTTCCTGACATAACTGAAGAAGGCCTTGTGATAGTCCTACGTGTCTGGTGCAATTGTCCATGAGAAGCAGCCCTTAGATAAGTACATGAGTGATTGTAGCTCTCTGCTAGTACAGATCACAGATGCTTTCCCCGTCTGTGATTGTGCTCTTATCATGTAGTAGCTTCCTCCTGACGTTGTACAGCTTATTAATGGCTGGGGTCTACCAGACAGGCCCCCTGCCACTGGAGGAGTGAGTCCTGTTGTTATTTGGGATAGCACAGTCTCAAGGTCTGTGAAGGATACCACCTTGCTTTGGTGAAGTGAGACGTTGGCTCATGAGAAGTTCACCAAGATTACCCAGGATGGGTGTGTGGAGTGTATATGTATGTCCAGTGAGATATATGTATGTTCTGACCTTACCAATGAGGGGTATATCGCTGGTGTGGAACATAGAGTCCCCATGTTGGTGATGAGCAGGTCCAGTATGTATTCCCCCTGTGGCTGTGGTGACTGGTTGTGCCATAGCATATGAATTGACAAATTGTAGCGACTGTAGGGTGAGGGTGTTGGGGCTTGAGTAGTATCCCCAGTCAATATTTGTGTATCTGAAGTCACCCAATGTAATGGTGTTTGTGGAGACCTTCATATTCTCCACTGTTCCCAGGAAAGCCGAGTGTGGTTCCTGTGTATGGGAGGGTGGTCTGTAGCAGGCAGCAAACTGAAATGCAGGTTTGCACAATGGTAGTTGTATATGTATGGTCTGTGATGCTTAGTGCAGTGCTACTAACCCGGAGGTGTGTGTATCTGTGATGTATATGGATACCCCCCCCCTAGTTGTGTTGTCCGTTCCAAGTCCTGTGGTCAGCAAGAATAGTATGAAACAAAACCTGGTAGTGCTGCTGTGCATTTGTGAGCCTGAACTAGGCGTCTTGTTTGTGCACAGATATTGCTATCCTCCATACTGAGGAGAGTCCTGAGTGGCCGCAATATGAGGGTAATACATCTGGTGTTGAGCAGCATTACCCTTAGTGTCATTTTACCTGTAATGTGTATGGAGGTACTTTTGTCTTTTGAGCCCTGCTCAACAAATGCACTGTGGTGGTAGCAAGAGCCTTAGCCAGCATTCGAAGGTCCAAGGGTGACAGGTGCAAGCTGTCCATAGTGAAGGTACGTGGCATGTCGACCATGTCACCACAGGCTGACAGACACTGTATCCCCTATGAATGACACCAATTAGTTAGCCAACTGTTAAACGTGATATGTTTGTCTGTATGCTATGACATCGTACTTGGTGGGTGTAAGATGCTAGACAAGGTTAGGGTCATACTGGCCTGGGCTACATGATAGTGTTCCTCCATGTACCATGTCATGTGGTCCAGGGAGTAATGTCTGAGGTTTTACGCACCAGCATGGACAATGATGGTGCCAGTCCTGTATTTGCTTTGGAGTGACCTGACTGCATGTGTTATGTGGTAGATCCTGGCACCCGACAGACAGCACAAAGGGACTATTCCCTTGTATGGGCTGGTGAGCGGTATGTCAGTGTGTCTGACAATAAGTGTCGCCTATCACAAGTGTATTAGGTATGTTGTGTAGCCCGAAGGGCAGTGACTGTGTGGCACACTGACATTGTGAACTATGTGAGATGTGGGTATTGTAGTGGGGTAGCAGTTGTGTGGCACACTGACATTGTGAACTATGTGAGATGTGGGTATTGTAGTGGGGTAGCAGTTGTGTGTGTGCCTGCTGTGGAGGTCTCTGCTGCTTAGGCAGAGTTCATTTACAGCATCCGAGTATGTGTATGTGTGATAATGTGGTTTGAGTGCTGTCGCCAGAGGATATGTGAGACTGATGTGTGTGGTTACCTTCACCACCTGATAGACTGTGCCAGTTATGGGTCGAGAGAGTTCAGCACCCTGTATGTCTCTCTAGGTGCATCTCACACATATATCTGAGTTTGTTGGGAGGAGGAGAGTGTTGTCTGTGTACATGAGGCAGATGTGAGATTGTGTCTACATCACAATACTCACCAGCTGGACTGGAGAGTACACACGAAGCCGACCCCTGGACATGCCGGGATATCATGAGGACATACTCTGTAGCCAGATCACAAAGGATCAGTACGGTGCGAAGTGTGTAAAAGAGTATAACAGGGATTAGTGCTCAGGTTCGTTGGTGTTCTGTAAAGAGTAGCTGAGGAGGAGTCCAGACTGAATCATGACACCTCCGACATATATAGCAATGTACACACATATATGTCATGAGTCAGGGCCAACTGTACCTGAATGACAATGCCGACATCCTGACAGGCCCATATATACATACCCACCTCCCACTGGCGATAGTCCATATCATCATACCAGGAGATATCACATGTAGAATGAATGAAGAGCTACCCCATAATGCCATATGCATGGCATCTAGTAGACTTCATTGATTCCCAATATGTGTCATGCATAAACTACAGAAGAAACCTTTCCTGCACCTGAACAGTCAGCTGAGCCTCCCCTGCCCCTACACAGGATGTGGAACCATTGAATGTGTTACAGCAATATATGGCACTCCACACAAGTGTTGGTGCACAACACACCATGAGAAGTATAGTCCAGTACGCCTATGAAGTCTGATATGCAAGGCCATGGAGTCCATCATGGTTGAAGTCATAAACCGAGCTATTGGAAGCTGACATACACACGACCTTACTAACTGTGGTATGTTCATGTGCGGATCATGGTTCACAAACATGCTAGACTGTTTGCAAGGCTGCCACCCAGGACATACATCACTGAACACAGCTACCCATGTCTCACATACAGTTTGAATAGCCCTTTATCAACATCCCAGGCACATGTAGTACCCACAAAACCAACAAGCTGTGCATAAATATCTGTTGACATATGAAGGAATGTCAATGTGTCCACAGATAGATCACACAAGGTAAGTATTATGAGTTCCTGTTCAAGTTGTTGACACCTGACGACCCACATGGACCATTCCTGGAATGGCATAAAACAAAAGTGTACACACATTACCATGTCCAGTCTGATGATGTTACCATCCTAGAAATACAGCAGGAGAAGAGAAACCACCCAGTAAAGCAAATAGCGCGCCTTGCTAATGCATCTCTCTCTAGTATCATAACATAGTTGGGAGTTTGAATCCTGCAAACGCTGACTGTGTGTGTATGTGTGCAATTGTCTTTGAAAGGAGTGCCCTTTTTGGAGAGTGGGAAAACACACTAAAAGATGTACATTCCTCTTTGGAAAGACTGATGATGTCACCACCCTATGAATACAGCAGGAGAAGGGAAACCACCCAGTAAAGCAAATAGTGCGCCGTGCTAATGCGTCTCTCACTGGTATCATAACATAGTTAAATAGGGGTTTGAATCCTGCAAATGCTGACTGTGTGTGTGTGTTGGGGGGTGTGTGTATGTGTGCAATTGTCTTTGAAAGGAGTGCCCTTTTTGGAGACTGGGAAAACACACTAGAAGATGTACATTCCTCTTTGGAAAGACTGATGATGTCACCACCCTAGAAATACAGACGGAGAAGGGAAACCACCCAGTAAAGCAAATAGTGCACCGTGCTAATGCATCTCTCTCTAGTATCATAACATAGGTAGGGGTTTGAATCCTGCAAACGCTGACTGTGTGTGTGTCACTGTTGGTCAATGCAGTGTGAGTTTTGCTTTTACTATGGTAAGACATATTATGATTACAACAGTAAGTGCATTGCACACCGGTGTCTGCGTGGCAAATATATATAGGTTCATAGGTTTATACTAGGCTATTTGCCCTAAGGCATTTATAAGTCTAGCCCAAAGTTTTGTGGCTTACGCCACCCCTTATGTTAAAAAATACTGTGCCCATTAGTTTGTTGTGCCTCTGTCCAGCAGTGACACAGAGATGATTCCTGGGGTAAACCTACGATCTCCCATCCACTGGTCAAGATTTCTCTTGAACAGAGCCAGCAAGGTGATCTGCCTCACATGGACCGGGATTTTATTCCACAGCATAGGGAGTCTCTGGGTGGCAAATCTATCCCCCCTCATTCAGTACATAGGTGTGAAGCCTGCATACTACATGAATACATTTGTTGCCATTGACAGGTTGTGCCGCTGCTTCTCAAATCGTAGGTCACATATGTATGTATGTGACAGGGCCGTCCACTGTGGTGATCCGTGGCCTAGGTCATGTATGCCACACATACCCATGACAGTTACTTAAGAGTAGTGTGAGTGAGGGCATATGCCTGGGGTATATGTCAGACATGTTCATGCACGACTGCCAATAATGGACAATCTTTTTATGTGTGTACAACTGCGTTGTGGATATGCATCCAGGCCTCTAATGTTTCATGTGATACACCTTGGAAATCCACAATACCTATGGATATGTGGATACCAAGGGACACATGACATAACATGAGGCTGTATGTACACATTGGTACCAAACATGCATGTTGAGGGCTACCACCTATGTGTTACTGACGGGATAGTAAGTATAGTACATGTGGATGACTATGCCATAGTCTGCTTACTGCTATACAGCATGTGTCAGATGACTCTGTATGATACCCTTGTGTAGGATATGAGTCCCATCCAGGGAATGGATTGTAGGCCAATGTATGCATTTCCAGAGTTGGATGGACACATCCCTAGTGTGTTTACATGTACCTAAGGGGGCTGTATGCCAAACAGGTGTGGTCACAGGAATGGGTGGCGGTCATTACCACTGGTTAGTGTTATAGTGTAGCACCAGAAGGATCCAACTGTTACGGAGTTCCCTACAACTGTGTGTCATTTGTCAGGACATCATCCAGTGCTTGCTTATAGTCATGCTGTTGAGGTTGTGTATACTACCAGACCGCAAATTATTGACAGATACTAACAGTATCACCCACAGCATAGTATCAACCCATGTCATACACACGTGTACCCATGTTAGTACATAACTGTAGTAGAATGCATACTGGCCATTGAAAGATACCATGAGATGTTAATGTGTACAACAGGGTATGCCACACGTCCCATGTGTCCACTATGCACGTACATGCAGACAGTGCGCACCCACCATGTTCACAGATGTACACTTGCTAATCTGTACTGCACACATCACACACATACTGTCCACTCACTAACTCATGGTGGCAACACATTACACTTCAGCCAAGTGGCACATGGGTGGACAATACATGCTCAGACCTAATAGTGGTGTAAACAATGCTACATTGACAATCAGAGTTTTGATACATAATGTCTGCTGAGAGACATATACCTACAAGGATGTCATTACACTTTCCTGTTGACAGCTTGCTAATATTGCTACACTGCTATAGTGTCACCCTGTGCATCAGCACCATCAAAATTACAGATGACAGGAGGCGACACAGGTATCATCATATGCACAGGGCGTTTTGCTGTTTGCCAGAGCCTGACATTGACCCATCCAATCGATGTGTGTGAGAGGGACAACAGTACAGCATGGGCCAATGTTGATGTAATGTGTGTGTGTGTGTATGTGTGAGCCCTAGTTGTTTGGTTAATGCGTGTGTGTCTGCATGCATACAGCTCCACCATGTGGCTGCCATATACAGTAGTTTGTGGGACAGCCACAGACTGTACCTGCTAGTCAGTACAGATCACTGTCTCCGGCCATGGACACAGTACCTGTACCTGGCAGGGGTGCTACGGACAGTATTGGGTACCAACCCTGACTGGGTACTGTCCTCAGAGGCAGAGGTAGGATGACTGGACCCATGTCCCTGCTGGGACTGGCCAGAGCTACGGGAGCGACTGTGAACTGGGGGCCGTCCGCGACCACTGCCAGCTGTTGCTGGCATGCGTCCGTGTCACAACCATCCCGCATGGTCCTGGCTGATGGAGGACATATTGTGTAGGGCATCTAATGTCTCCCCCCAACGTCTATCAATGACCTTGGTGTAAGTCCGGATGGCACCGGAAAGGTCACTGATGCTGTTATTGATAGCTGTGTAATGTGCCCTCTGCGCCTGAAGTCCCTGCCTGGTGTACCATTCCATACGTGCCTGAGCCTGCATTCCAGCCCGGAACATACTGGACGTCATAAGACCAGTGAGGGCATGCCTGCCAGGGGAAATACGACCAGCGGTGCTCCCCAGAGAACCCCTGGACCTCCGCCTATGTGGTACTGTTCCAGGAATACGGCTATGGCTGCTGTTAGGGGATGAAAGTGCCATGGGTACCACACTCTCCTGGTCAATGCCAACTGTATGCTGTTCCTCACCTATGGCCATTCGTGGTGAGGGATGTATTGACAGTATGAGTGTGTGCATAGATGGGGTTGAACGCTGTGTACTGTCGATTGGCGGACCAATGACAGACCCTGTCAAACCTTCCTGTGCCACAATACATGTCTCATCATCAGCACTATTCGTGGCAGTGGCATCAGGTTCCCTGCTGCATTTGGCCACCTCTAACTCAGCACCTGAGAGAGGAAGACAGGAAACGCATTTTACGGTCTGCACATTAACGCATGCACACATGCACACAGGAACACATGCACACAGGAACACATGCACACATGGACTCAGGGAACACATGGACACATGAACACATGCACACTCCTCACTACAGCAGATAAACACATACAACAGCTATCCAAAACATACTCAATAGTGGTTGAAGGTGGGTGACAGTATTACAACGCAAACAGTCACGTCACACGTGTCAGCATGCAGAATATGTGTTGATTAAGTCCATGCAGTGTGAGTGTAGATGGCCATAGTTAATGACCGTGCACATGGCTGTGGTACATGTGTGTACATGTTCAAGTGATTGCCTACACCCTGGAACACAATGTGTACAAGGACACTGCATTTCTGTGCAAGTATTATAAGCTCTGCAGTGTCCTGTGCACCATCACTCACAGGTATACATACCATGGCTGCATGTGTTATCTGTGTCACATGGATTTCCATGTCTGAATGCAGTGTCTGTGTCTGTAGCAGATAAATGTGGACACAGGTGTAGCAAGTGCATGCTATGTACACACACACGGGATGAGTGGTGCATGTATACGTGGTGGAATACCAATCCTGGACATGGCTATTGTACAGTGGTGATGGTGAGTGTGGGTCATATTCCAGATATGCCAGTGCCAGCCATGACATTGCATGGTACATGACTGCAACATTCAACATCACACATACCCAATGCGGGTCATGACCTATATACCCAATATCATTCCAGGACAAATGTGTCACTTTGTACAGAATGCGACTGCTATGCATATTGTGTATAGTTGCATATGTTTGCACACACACAACATGCTATGCATGTGTATAGGTACATATGTGTTCACACACACAACATGGAGGTGCAAAGCAATGACAGCTATGTGTAGTACTGTGGTCACTGTAACTGTATGGGGTGTAGTACCATTAGCCATCATCATCATACATCATGTGGTCACTCAAGGCCACTAAAGTGTGCTTGACTACCGCCTAGCATGCTGTACCTGAACCGCAGTGCCGTGGCTAAGTTCACACTTAAGCAGCCACATTGCACAAGGGTGTGTGAGGTGCCCAATAGGGAGCATTGCCTAACACGACTGTGTTATGTGTTGAGTGTTGCACAGCCCCATGCAAGGCCCCTACCCCTCAGGTATATTATGTGTGGTGTGTATGACATGTGGGATACTGAAGTGTGACCTGGTAGCGGGTGTCCGGTTACACTGTGTGTAGCATGTTGGTGTACTGCGTATGACAAACGTGTTATGTTGTGTACATGTGTGTCAACTATGCCTATCCAATGTGCAGTACAGTGTTGCCACATTTGTGTTTGGTGCTCTGTGCATTGCATGTGATTGAGGCAGCTACTGACTTTACTGAGATGTTTAATGTCTCACAGCAAACGTGTACAGCATGCCTTATGCGTAGGTGTGTTGTGTACATGGCCTACACCTCACCTATGACATGCAAATTTCAATACCAATTTTAAAGTGTTAACACACTCACCAGCATGTATCGTCTGTCCTGCTGTCACACCAGAGGGACCTACAAGAATATGACACAGTTTGTCAGTGGCCACAACTGTGGCATTGCTACTATGAGTATGCTAAACTACGGTAGAACGACAGGCATAGGTGTATGGATACTATTCAAAATATCAGTATTGCACACAGTAGGCAGCACAACTGCTAAACACATTACACATCTCACATATGCATAATCTAACAATACAGCTAGGGCATGTTACCTGCACGCTCCATGTCACCATGCTGGGTGGCTCCGGCCACCATGATGACACATGTGTGATATTGTTGCTGCTGTAGGCCAGGAGCCACCACATTTAGGAGCAGTTCCTCCACTCTGGTGAGGGGGAGATGTATGGCCACACCACCACCTGTGGCAAGCTGTTGTCTATGGATATCAGATGCACGCCGCCGGACATGTTAATCAATGCAGTGATGGCGTACCTGCTCATATGTCCGGTTATGCATGCCTATGTCATTTACCCGACGAACAAGATCTTGCCACAGTGCAGTACGCTCCTGCAGGTGCTGGCTGGCCAGGAAAGCAGCAGGGTATAGTGCTTGACCAGGTTGTGGTGGATTTTCTGTTCCTCTGTGGCTGTGTAGGAGGGATTCCTTTGATGAGCCATAAGCCTGGAAGACAAGTAAACGATGTGTGAGCAAGTCATGTGGCACACTTAACATTATACAGTACAGATATAAGTTAACTGCCATATATAGCATCTGTTAGTCTGTCAGAGGATACACACATTCAATACCACATATCAGTGCTCAGCCCACAACTGGCTGACCGTGCCTGCCACACTCCATATAACAAACCAGTATACACCAGTACTCGGCACACTATTTGGGATCCAGTGCACAGCCTCGCCACGGGGGTACATATCAGGCTAATGCATGAAGAAATATGTCATCCATTGCAATGAATTTGAACTACAGTTACAGTATAACCAGTGACCCACCCTAGTCGTTGATGCCATACCCCTACCTAACATATGTGCACAGTTGTTAATATAGCTGGCATACTGCTGTAACAGAGTATACATGTTGCTAGGTACACACGCAAACCCTGCAAGACACATGTGATTGTGGACATGGTACAGGCATCATTACACACACATCAGACATTCATACAACACACACATGTATACTGACACAGATGAGCATTTCCTGTGTACGTTACAGTACTGTGTGCCCCTACTTACAGATACCTATGCCTGAGGTATGTAATCTGTACAGAGTACAGGCACTACAGTTCCATACATACACCATACTGTGTGTGTGCCAGCTGTGTAGTTTCCTACAGCTTGGTGTGTACACTTACTCTTTCATCTGGCCCAGCACTACTGGCCTGTCTCATGTATTGCACACTATGTCTGCCTCCGTCTCCGGCCTCCTTGTCTGTGTCTGCCTGTCCCCATGTAGGACCATCCTCATCTCCTTATCTCTCTTTTTTTTTTCCTCTTCTCACTCTTCTTTTTTCTCACACATGTGTGTGTGCATTGTCTGTAGTATCACTTTTCACACTCTCCTCTATTCCTGCCTTTCACATGTACTTCCTCCTCTGTGGGTGGGTGTATCCTCCTTGTCCTTATGTCTCCTCCTATGTATTGCTGCCTTTCCTTCTCTTGTTTTTTCTTTCCTTTCCTTCCTCCTGTTCTCATGTTCCTGCCTTCCTCCTCTGTGGGTGTGTTTGTGTGTGTCTGCTGCTATGGGTGTGACATACCTCTGTATGTTCTTCCTCTCTCTCTCTCCTCTTTGTTTTCTCTCTCTCTCTTTGTTTTTTTTTTGTTTTCTTTTTTCCTTGTTTTCTTGTGTACATACCTTTCTCTCTCTCTCTCTCTCTATTTCCCCTCTTCAGATGATACCTCTCCTCTCTTTTGTGTGGCACTGTCTCTCTGGGGTGCACCCCCCTTCAGTGTTGCTCCTCTCTCCTTGTGTGTTATATATCTCTATGTGGTGTGGGTGTGTGTTTTGGGGGGTGTGTCACTGCAGTGCTGGTGTTGGTATGTTGGTGTTATATGCTCTCTCTATATATATATATGTCTCTCTCTCTATATATATATATATATATATATATATATATATATATATATATATATATATATATATATATATATATATATATATATATATATATATATATATATATATATATATATATATATCATATATATATCTATGATATATATATATATATATATATATCTTATATATATCTATCATATATATATATATATATATATATCTATATATATATATATATATATATATATATCTATCATATATATATATATATATATATATATTATCACATATCTATATATATATATATATATATATATATATATATATATATATATATATATATATATATATATATATATATATATATATATATATATATATATACTATATCCTTTTATACATATATACATACTTTTATATGTGTGCACATATATTTTCATATGTATTTTATCTCACTATAAACAGCATCACATACATATAGTGTTTTAACATACATTGGGCATCTACTGGCTATACTCATAAACTGCTTTCAGAACAAAGCACATACATGTGCCTGCAGTACAGTCTCAGATTGTGCAATTAGTCATTTTACATGTATCCTGTTCTTGTGCCATTTTCCTTTTCTTTATTCCATTCCATAATATTTTTTCTTCCTTTTTCCTTCCATTTGTCCATCTTATCTTCTTCTCCTCTTTCATATATTTATCTTTGTATATGTTTATTTTCTTCTGCTGTTACATTCCTTATTTTCCTTCTCACCTGTCTGTCTGTTCTGTTTCTTATTTTCTGTCTCACTCTGTGTTTGTCTCTTGTGTGTTTTCTGTCTCTCTGTTGGTGTGTTGTGTGTGTGTCTCTGTGTCTCTTTTCTGTCTTCTGTGTGTTTGTTTTTTGTGTGTGTCTGTGTCTGTGTGTGTGTGTGTCTCCTGTGGGTCTCCTGGCTTCCTTTTGGTTATTTTTGTTTCCTTTCTGTATTTCATTATAGTCTGTTGTCTCCAGTCTGTTTATTCACATGTGTTATTATATCATGGCTTGTGTGTCTGTGTGCTTCTGTCTTGTGTCTGTTATGTGTGTCCTCCTCTTTGGTGGTCCTCTTCTCATATGTGTAGTATATGGTATGCATGTCCTGATGCTGTGTACTCTCTTTCCTATATATATATGTATGTATATATATATATATATATATATATATATATATATATATATATATATGTGTGTTTGTATGTATATATATATATATATATATATATGTGTGTATATATCTGTATGTGTGTCTGTGTATGTATATGTTTATATATATATATTTATATATATATATATATATATATATATTTATATATATATATATATATATATATATATATATATATATATATATATATATATATATATACACACACATACTTGTAAATGTCCATTGTTGTACATATACATGCACATATAGGCACATATACGGCCCACCTTTCATGGTGGGAATATCAATTATGAAACAGTTGTGTGACATATAATTATGTAATAATATTGCACAGTGATGTGCAGAATGCATTTTGCTGTCCTCAGGCCGTATAGCTGTAGCAGACCTCACTGGCTGTAACTCAGTCCCACAGCATTTAACCACCACATGGCATATACCTGCACTGCTTGCTGTTTTCAATGCCACACACTACAACCTACATAGATATGTGCACACGGCAACATTCAACTACATATATATGTCCAGCCTTCACTAACAGTTGCAGTATGTCCCTTGCCCTATGCACATCTGCATATACATATAGATACGGACTGCTACCACATATGGAGGGTTCACAATATGTACAGTACCCTTCAGACACATAATTCGAATGCCAGCAAATACATCTCTGTTTCTTACCTTACCTTTGTATTTCTCACCTCTGTCTGTTGTACCTGTTGACGTGTTTTTTTTCCTGGTTTGGTGTCTCCAACTGCCTCTGTTTGTTTGTCTGTCTCTCGCTCTCTCTCTCCAGTTGCTGCAATGATATGATTGCATGTGTGGACAGCAAGTACAGGCTGCTTTTGTAGGTATCTGCACATGTGCATGTGATGGCCTCTGCACCAATTGGTGCCCACCATTTAGTAATTGCATGCAGCTTGCTGTGTGGTAATTGCAGTTCTCACTGTGATTTCAAGACACTGCTATAAAATGATAGGTTAGGTAGGCATAGGCCTTTCGGTTTTGCAAGGTGGGGACCATGCTTGTTTGCTGTGGACACTGTTGTGTCAGTCAGAAGGTTGGTATATGTCTCGTATCTGAAGCTGGATTGTAGCCAGTGAAATGCATGTTGTACTGAAACCTGACTGTTGCTTCTTCCAGTACACTCTTCTCAGTGTGTAAGTTTACTCGCACCTCCTAATGCTAACACTGGATACATGGGTGTATGTACTTTCTTTTGGAATTAGGGAATTAACTGGCATACAACAGTAGTTATTGCAATGTATTCCTATGGCTTTCCTATTTTCCCTTTACATTCACTCCTTGTAATGCATGTTATATTTCTCTCAGCACCAAGTTATTGTATATCTGCTGTGGTGTATTGGTACTTCATGCAGACTGGTGAGTCCAATGTCCCGGGTTCGAGACTGACAAGGTTTTTTATTTTGCTGCTGAGCAGTACAAGGGCCTTGTCATGCAGAGTGACTAAGGCACTTTTAAGCAGTTGTAAGCGGGTTTGCACGACGTTTAGTGATGCTAAGCTTAGCTTATTTTATTTTAGCAATACTAAGCCAAGCTTGGCTTAGCTTATCATATCTTAGCAATGCTAAGTGCACACATGCGCACACTGGTGCAAACCCGCTTACTGCTCTTTATATGTGCTCACTCCCGCTAACCCCTGCGCTCATTTCTTTGACAGAAAAGTAAATGGGGAGATAGGAATGTGGTGATAAAGGGTACACAAAGAGTTGAAGACAGTAGGGAAACCAGCTCGGGATGTACAGGATGGGTGTGGAGAGGGTCCATAGCTGCCCATTTCTTTACCAGCAACAGCTGTGCATATGCAATACATTAGGAGGGATATTTGAAACCTTCCACCCCTGAGAGAGGGGTGTGGATAACTAAGTGTGTTGTACTACCAATTATGAATATCAGGCACATACACTGTTTGTGAACTGCTACACTGTCATTAGTATGTTACTCACTTCTGAGCAGTTTGTGGTTTGTTTGTGTTGACATTAGCACAGTATGCTCAGGACAACTGGACATGTTTCACTACTGTGTATGCCTACCTACACCCTTGGTTGTGCCTGACTACACGGGTATATAGTACCTTTGGGTAGGGGTACAGAAGTGCAGAGTGCATTATTTATTATCGTGTGATGTTTATCTTACTGAACATGTAGAGTTGCTGTGTACCTGTAAGTCTATGAAGGCTAGTAGTCTGTAGTAGCTCCCACCTGTGGACATATACAGATGGTAGTCAGAGGTCAGCCTAGTATTCTTTGACTGTGCACCACAGCAGTCTTTTCAGCACCTGAACAATGGCATTGTCACAGGTGGTTGCTAGCAGTACATGGCTACATCCTTTAATATTTCTGTGTTGTACTTCTACATAAGGGCATGCTTGTGGGATTCATTCTACAGCTATTTGCAGAGTGTGTAACAGCAGACAAGCTGATATGCCTGTGTGTTTCTGACTCTTCCAGGCCTCAGATACTCTCAGTTATATATTTGAACAGCCTCAGGGAAAGGTACATATAACTGGGATACACCTGTGATATATTTCAGACATTTTGCAGTTGACTTTGGGGGATTCAGAGCATATGTATTACTACACCTTTTCTGACGTGCAAGCAGTGTCTACTCTCACTTATTGACATTTGTCATTCCTGTTAGTATATTTCACAGGGAGTCACAGGGGCACAGCTAACATTTGTTTACAAATCAGGGTCATCACTGCAGAGCAGTCATTGTTGGGAGGTCTGGCCTGTGACCTATGCAAATATGCCAGTGTTTATCCCGCTCTGATACTGGGTGGGGTTTGTAATGTGCTACAGTGACCTTATTCCCTACTAGCATGGCTGATTCTCTTTTCACAGTCCTGTCATGCAATTCCACAACACCTGCTGGTTAAGGCCCACAGAACAAGGTTTGTGTTATGCCATTCCTATATTCCCTTTACATTCACTCATGGTAATGCATGATATATTGCTTTCAGCACTAAGTTATTGTATATCTGCTGTGGTGTAGTGGTACTTCATGCAGACTGGTGAGTCCAAGGTCCCGGGTTCGAGACTGGCAAGGGTATTTTATTTTGCTGCTGAGCAGTACAAGGGCCTTGTCATACAGAGTGACTAAGGCACTTTTAAGCAGTTATAAGCTGGTTCCCGCTAACCCCCGCGCTAATTTCCTTTAAAGAAAAGAAAATGGGGAGATAGGAAAGTGGTGAAAAAGGGGGCACAGAGGGAAAGACAGTAGGGAAATCAGCTCGGGATATGCAGGATGGGTGTAGGGAAGATCCATAGCTGCCCATTTCTTTACCAGCAACAGCTGTGCATATGTATGAAATTTGGTGTGAAATTTGAAACCTTCCACCCCTGAGAGAGGGGTGAGAACAACAAAGTATGTTTTACTGCCAATTAGAATTATCAGTTTACATGTCCAGCGGACATGTGTGCGAACTGGGCAGCTATGTATGGGGCGTACTTTTTTGTGGGAACAGATTGCCCTTTTTTTTTATTTTTTTTTTTCAGGTGAGAGTGGAATGTGAGGTAGAGGATGTAGGTATATTTGGGGAGGTGGGTTGGGGAGGTAAACAGACAAGACAAACAAGACACATACAGGGGTGGGGTTTGACACATGGGGTGGGTGAACACAATTGACGGGGAAGGTTGTTTGGAAATTGCAAGCCAATGAGCCCACAGATGGTAACAGTGGGACTGAGATCCCCACCCATGGGCAGTCACCACTGCACCTTCACAGCCCCTAGGGTGGCTGTGCTGGGGGCTGAGTAGGACGGGCAGGCTCACCCGAGAGATGCGCCACTCTCGCCTCAAGCTGGTGTAGGGGATCAGCGACTGAACGCTGGATCTCCCTACGCACCACAGCCCGGACCCTTCGAAGGGTGACAGGTAGCCCTTCTCCGCCCACGCTTGCTCGGGGGGACGAGCCCCATCCCCTACAGCACTTCCACCCGAAAGTGGCACAGGACCAAAGGAGGAGGGGAGCCCGGGCTGGGCACCGGAGCTGCTGGTGCCAGGTGCACTTGCCAACTGAGGAGAGACAGGTGGGGACCGTTGGGACTGGCCTTCCCATACGTTTTGTGATTAGGTGTGTTTAATTACAACATAAACAGCATTCCAGATTAGTTGTAACAGCATGCAGTAATATTCCCATTAACCCAACACACCAAGGTTCCAACAGTTGACCAGGAAGCATAACACATGCATATATTGAACGACAGTGGATATTCCAACAGCATGCAGGGATGTTTGGTAGCAACAAGACACCATGAACGTGGTGTTTGAACAGGGCACATGCATCCACATCAATGCAAATATTTATAAACAATAGGACATATGTCCTAACAAATATTTAAGGTTACACATACCCATTGAGGTGTGGAATTGCATGGTTTATGCACATACGGTACGGTGTAGACATCGTTTAACATCTTATGACCATTTAGTCTACACTACATGCCCAGTGACTGCAAGTCTATATCCCCTACCTGTATTATTACACTTGCCACCATACATTAGGTTGTGTCATGGGTTTGGCTAGTTCAATATATGCCTGACCTATATCTGACATACTAACTGCCCAGGATGCAGCTGTTACTGCTACATATTTCTTAGTCAAGAATAAAAGGCAAGCACAGAGAGACCACGTTCCTGTTAAAACATGTAGCATAAAAATAAAAACCTTGTGTACAGGAACGTGAGGGCTTGTAAAACTCAACACTGCTTGTTCGCAAAGTCACAAAAATACTGCATTCCTCTGCAGACACCAGCAAGTAGTACTAAGCAACAATGGCAAATAAAAAGCAAAACCAGAAAGCAGTCCACAACGTCCAAAACGATAAAAAACCTTCTTTATTGCATGCAGTAGTAAGCGCTTTCACCAGAATGGCTTCCTCAGACTGTAGCAGCATACACATCACACAGTCATTAAATAGCTTCAACAATTAACAACAGGGTGTTGTTCAAACCAATTAATTAAACAATAAAATATTCATGAAGCTTCTACTATAAAACATCCATTATGAAACATAGATAAAACAACAGTTAAAACAAGCAAAGTGACTGTTCAAAAATAATAAACTATATTATATATATTATTTTGTATTTAATTTTATTTATTCACAGCTTTACCTAACTTCCTTCTTTTCAAAAGGTTGTAGACTAACTTTACCATTCAACCCAGGTTGAATCAGCTCTGCATCTTATAATCCATCTGAGTTCCATCTCAAGTGTATAAGCTTCCACATCCCCACCCTCATAGTATCATGAATAATCTGTAAGACAAAAAGGTAAAGGAATGTGTAGTCCCTGCCTGTATCTGATGTTTCGCTAGTGCATTAGTAATATCACCTATTCTCATTTTATAAAGATGTTCCCTAATTCTCAACCTCAACTGCCTATTGGTTTTGCCAATATAAAACGCTTGGCAGGCAGTGCAACTAGCGAGATAAATCACATTTACTGACCTACAATTAGTCCCTGAGGAAAAGAAAGATTTGTCCAGTGACAGGCTGTACAAATATATTACTATTGTTAATAAAACTACACTGATTACAACTACCACATGCAACCGTATTAAAATTCGATGTCATGTACCTCACACCTTCCTTATGACACAACATACTTTTCAAGTTCATCTTATTCTTGTAAGTGTATCTAGGTCTTATTCCTACTAATTTAGAAACATCTTCATCTACAGTGAGCACATCCCAATATTTCTATAATATATTTTATATTGGTTACATCACTAGTATAATAAATAGGTACATTCACTGTAACATTCGCCTTATGTGCCTGTCCTTGTGTAACTAACTCCTCGGCCTTAAAATTACTAGAGAAATAAGGGCAGGCTCTAGTTCCTCTCAGACTATATGTGTCAGTCAAAGCCTTGTTTATTTCCTCGTGATCCTTATAAGACCTCTTCAACAACATGGTTCTTAAATTCTCAGCTTCAACCATAAAGCCACTATCAGAGGGATTCAGTGGACGCCCTCATGGTCTGCCCCTTTACAACATTTTCAAATACATGTAGTGGATGCATGCTTGTTCTATGGAGCAGAGTATTTTTTATAACACATTTTCTATGTACCGATGTATTGACTAGTCCATTGTCTAATCTAATAACATCTACATCCAAAAAGAAATATAACTCCTTGAATAACTCATGGTAAATTTAAGATAACTAGTAGTGCTATCTATAAAGCTCTTGAACTGTAGTAACTGTTCCTCATTACCATCCCAAATTAAAAGAGGTCATCCACTAACCTCTTATAAAAGGGACATATTGCTGAAATTCAGAACTGGGGAGCAATACTGCATTCTCCCATTCAGCCATGACAACGCGTAGCTATTGGCACATGACGTGCCCATAGCTACCATCATTCTGGATAAATAACTCTTTTGCAAAAACAAACATGTTGTTATCCAAAATAATTTCCAAGAACAGAGCTATTAACTCAATCAAACTATTATCCATGGTCGTGTATTTCTTCAAATAATCCTGTACACTTTCAACTCCACTACCATTAGGGATCATAGTAAATAAACTGACTACATCCAAGGTAACCAAGAAATATTCTTTCTTTTCATCAAATTTAGTCATGCATTCATACAAACTAACTAAAACTGTTTGCTATCTTTAAGATATTAACATTAGCTTCAACTACTGGTCTAAGATGTCGCTCAACAAACAATGAGAAAGGTTGTGTTAATCACCCTGTCCTGACACTATCGGTCTCATCGGGGATTATGTAGGTTTTATGAACCTTCGAGACCTTTCAAAACAGGTATAAGTGGATTATTAACCCTCAGAAACCTGAAAAGGTCCTTATCTATAACACCACTTTTATACAGGTCATCTATCGTGTCGTATACCCGGAATACTTTATTCCTCACTTCATCCATGTTCAATTTGGAATAAAATCTAGTATCACTCAGGAAATCATACACACTCTTATAATAATCTTCTGTACTCATCACTACGATGGGACCTCCCTTGTCAGCAGGAGTTATTACTATAGAATCATCTCTCTTCAAATCACACAAAGCTTGTCTCTGTTTGTATGTCAAATTATTATTCTTCCTCTTATTCTTAACATCGTGACTACTATAGTATATATGTAAATCTTTTTCAACTAATTTAGTATATGTCTCTAAAACAGGGTTCAAAATAGGTACATACGTACTCACTGGTTTAAACCCAGTCCCAGTCCTAGTACTACCTATATTAGGACTGCTCTCACACGTACCATAATCAAGTTTCAATTGGACATTTCTGGTAAACATTTTGACATCACTCACTGTGTCTGTAATATCACTAAACTTACTGGGTATGAAAGTTAGACCCTTATTGAGTACATATTCCTCCTCACTACTTAACATCCTGCTGGATAAGTTAATCACAATCGATTCTCCTTCGTAGCCCACATTTTCTTTATAGTTGGGCCAACATGTTCTGTTTCCACTACTTTTCTTTTCTGGCGAACTCTGCTCATAGAGCGTGTTCTCCCCCTGAAACGAGGAGACTGTATTGGGAAAGGGATATCTCTTAGATTAATGTTATCATTCCCTTCTTTGTTAATACTATTGTTAGTAGTTTTCTTCCAAACAACTAAATAATCAGCTCTCATTGATCGAGTACTCTGATTAGTAGTCTCAACATTAGAGGAAACCAGAGTATCAGAGTGTGTATTCCTATTCACAGTAACTACAGATGGATACAAATTCACATTATTAATCGATTCAACAGCAGGGACAGGAGCTTCTCCCACCCCCAAATCATTCACACATTTATTTACATCAGTCAATCTATCACTGTTACTGTTTGAATCAACACTATGTGAAACAGTCTTATTAGTTGCATTAACATTAGTCGAAAAGTTCTTTCCTTCAGTTCTCACCGACATTGTCCTCGGCCAAGTAAAGACTTGGCCGTTTTTAAAATCATATACATCTCTCTCAATCTTCTGCTTTTTCTGATCAAGTAAACGTTTCTCATAAAGTAACACATTCTTGAGTCTATCCATGCCAGCACTGGCCTTCGAGGAAGAATACTTCGAAGTGATAGACCCATGCAAATGAACCACTCTCTCACGTAACGCTTCTTCCTCTGGTGTATGATACTCTATCAGTAGCTTCATATAATTAAAGCTTAAGTCCATGTTCAATTTTTGCCATTGTAACAACAAATCAGGAAATCCGGGTATACGACACGATAGATGACCTGTAGAAAAGTGGTGTTATAGATAAGGACCTTTTCAGGTTTCTGAGGGTTAATAATCCACTTATACCTGTTTTGAAAGGCCTCCCGAAGGTTCATAAAAACCTACATAATCCCCCGATGAGACCGATAGTGTCAGGACAGGGGTGGTTAACACAACCTTTCTCATTGTTCGTTGAACGACATCTTAGACCAGTAGTTGAAGCTAATGTTAATATCTTAAAAGATAGCAAACAGTTTTTAGTTAGTTTGTATGAATGCATGACTAAATTTGATGAAAGGAAAGAATATTTCTTGGTTACCTTGGATGTAGTCAGTTTATTTACTATGATCCCTAATGGTAGTGGAGTTGAAAGTGTACAGGATTATTTGAAGAAATACACGACCATGGATAATAGTTTGATTGAGTTAATAGCTCTGTTCTTGGAAATTATTTTGGATAACAACGTGTTTGTTTTTGCAAAAGAGTTATTTATCCAGAATGATGGCGTAGCTATGGGCACGCCATGTGCCAATAGCTACGCCAACGTTGTCATGGCTGAATGGGAGAATGCAGTATTGCTCCCCAGTTCTGAATTTCAGCAATATGTCCCTTTTTATAAGAGGTTCGTGGATGACCTCTTTTTAATTTGGGATGGTAATGAGGAACAGTTACTACAGTTCAAGAGCTTTATAGATAGCACTACTAGTTATCTTAAATTTACCATGAGTTATTCAAGGAGTTATATTTCTTTTTTGGATGTAGATGTTATTAGATTAGACAATGGACTAGTCAATACATCGGTACATAGGAAAATGTGTTATAAAAATACTCTGCTCCATAGAACAAGCATGCATCCACTACATGTATTTGAAAATGTTGTAAAGGGGCAGACCATGAGGGCGTCCCGACTGAATCCCTCTGATAGTGGCTTTATGGTTGAAGCTGAGAATTTAAGAACCATGTTGTTGAAGAGGTCTTATAAGGATGCGGAAATAAACAAGGCTTTGACTGACACATATAGCCTGAGAGGAACTAGAGCCTGCCCTTATTTCTCTATTAATTTTAAGACCGAGGAGTTAGTTACACAAGGACAGGCACATAAGGGGAATGTTACAGTGAATGTACCTATTTATTATACTAGTGATGTAACCAATATAAAATATATTATAGAAAAATATTGGGATGTGCTCACTGTAGATGAAGATGTTCCTAAATTAGTAGGAATAAGACCTAGATACACTTACAAGAATAAGATGAACTTGAAAAGTATGTTGTGTCATAAGGAAGGTGTGAGGTACATGACGTCGAATTTTAATACGGTTGCATGTGGTAGTTGTAATCAGTGTAGTTTTATTAACAATAGTAATATATTTGTACAGCCTGTCACTGGACAAATCTTTTCTTTTTCCACAGGGACTAATTGTAGGTCAGTAAATGTGATTTATCTCGCTAGTTGCACTGCCTGCAGCGCTTTATATTGGCAAAACCAATAGGCAGTTGAGGTTGAGAATTAGGAACATCTTTATAAAATGAGAATAGGTGATATTACTAATGCACTAGCGAAACATCAGATACAGGCAGGGACTACACATTCCTTTACCTTTTTGCCTTACAGATTATTCATGATACTATGAGGGGTGGAGATGTGGAAGCTTATACACTTGAGATGGAACTCAGATGGATTATAAGATGCAGAGCTGATTCAACCCCTGGGTTGAATGATAAAGTTAGTCTACAACCTTTTTTGAAAAGAAGGAAGTTAGGTAAAGCTGTGAATAAATAAAATTAAATACAAAATAATATATATAATATAGTTTATTATTTTCTGAACAGTCACTTTTGCTTGTTTTTAACTGTTGTTTTATCTATGTTTCATAATGGATGTTTTTATAGTAGAAGCTTCATGAATATTTTATTGTTTAATTAATTGGTTTGAACAACACCCTGTTGTTAATTGTTGAAGCTATTTAATGACTGTGTGATGTGTATGCTGCTACAGTCTGAGGAAGCCATTCTGGTGAAAGCGCTTACTACTGCATGCAATAAAGAAGTTTTTTTATCGTTTTGGACGTTGTGGACTGCTTTCTGGTTTTGCTTTTTATTTGCCATTGTTGCTTAGTACTACTTGCTGGTGTCTGCAGAGGAATGCAGTATTTTTGTGACTTTGCGAACAAGCAGTGTTGAGTTTTACAAGCCCTCACGTTCCTGTACACAAGGTTTTTATTTTTATGTTACATATTTCTTGTTTGCATTTATATTTCTTTATCTACATATCTGTGATGTTTTCACATGACATTTTCACTTTGATTTGTACAGAACCCTGCATTTCTTAACACACACTCACATTTCTGGTGAATAATTGCATGCTACATGTGTGCCAGGTTTACTTATTCATGCCAGTCAGTAACTGACTATTGTGGACTGTATATATGTTTCACAGCTACTAGCACTTCCATCACCCACTTTATATGGAACTGCATAACTGTGGGTTGCCAGCACATTTTCAAACAGTACTGTTTGTATAATGCAAGGGTATTACAACATTTCAGACTCTGTGACACAGACACACTCTGGGTTGTAGACCTTTATTAATGACATTGCACACTTTTCCACAGGCTCACTCCTTTATTTGTTTTAACGGTGTTTATGGCAGACATGTTCAAGACATATTATACCTTTATTAATAGGTTAGAACAATCTTTTTTCAGGCTCACTCACTTATGTTATATGAAAGTGCCTGCAGAGATATTATTCCAGACATATGTTACCTTTCTTAATGGGTTACTACACTCTCTTTCTGCCTCTCTGACGTTTTTATCTGGCAGTACATGCAGAGGACTTATTCAGGCAATTCTATGGCTGTTTTATTGGACTACAACACATTCTTTCATGCTCTCAAAATGTATTTTATATAACAATACATGCAGAATAATCACTAACCTGCCTGGTGGCGCAACCTTAGCAGCCTATCAGCATAGGCTTGCTGATTTGTCACGCGGTCACCTGCAGCTGTAAAGTAAATGAAGGGATATTGAAGCATACCTATCCGTTATACATACTCCATTATCAATTCTTACATACTGCATTCCACTGCTACATACTCAGTTGTGGGGCATCCTGCATCCCACGGGCCTCCTGTATCCACTGGTTCAGGCGGTCCTGCTTTCGTCTCTTCAGGTCTGCATGGTGGTGACGGACCTGCTCACCAGTCCGGGAAATGCCTGTGGCACTAGTGAGGTCACGAGCTAACCAGTTCCAAGCCTCTGCCTTGTACTCCGTCCCTTGGAACTGGCCCTGCAGGAGTCTTGACTCGTGACAGTGGACAAGGAGCCAAACCATGTATTTGGACTCCTCGACGCCCCAATGTTGCGCTCGGAAGCGTGAACCCTCTCCTACACCTGCCATTCTGACTGCAAATGTGTGCTACAATCAGTTATGGTGAGTATTCCCCCCCTATGGGGCTTAAATATGCTGCATTTCCCGCACTTTTTTTGTGATATGCCGTTTTGTAAAATTCTCGGCTGACTGCAGACCTGCTTAGTAATGGTTAAACTACCATTTGTAAGTATATGAATGTTAATAGTGGCTGCTTCCCCTATGTTGTCATGGCTTAGTAGTTCTGTACTTTGATTATGATGCACAGTGTCCTGGGTTCGAACCTTGTCATTCTTTTATTTTAATACTGTCTAGACAGGCTAGGGGGTGTGGCTGCGTTTAAGCAACTTAGCTCTACGTTCCTCCCCGGTGCCCTGGTTGGCGCGGCTTGTATGTCCGCGCAAACACATTGCGCTGGGTAAAGCGCTTTTAAACTTTGGGCAACTCTATTGCACTGGTTAAAGCGCTATTAAACCATGGGCAACTCTGTTTAGCTGGGTAAAGCGCTATTCAACTATGGGCACCTCTGTTTAGCTGGGTAAAGTGCTATTAAACTATGGGCACCTGTGTTTAGCTGGGTAAAGCGCTATTAAACTATGGGCACCTCTGTTTAGCTGGGTAAAGTATTGCTTAACAGCAGCCTATTATATATCTGGGTCCTTTAAAAATATATATTTTGTTCATGGCCATGTCACTGCTTTTAATAATATTTTAATCTTATATTTCTGGTATTATTTCAAGTACTGATTTAAAACATAAATAAGGGGAGTGGTGGGACTCGAACTGTGAATGCCTCCTCTTTGTGCATACACTCTACCATTATGCTATTGCAATTTGGTGTGATTTGCATAAACATTCTTTCTTATGCTCTTCCATGTCGGAATTGCTTACTATGGCTAAGCAGTTGGCACACTTGCGCGCAAATACGGGCAGCTATATCATGGATTAAAAAAATATATATTTTACTTTTTATAACTGTGATGGGGGTTTACGGTGTCAGGGAGTGTGGTGTTGGGCGCAAGTTCATTTGAGCGAACTCGCTCTTGTATGTTGACATTTTGCTTTTACTACACTTGCAGGGGCGTGGACACGCCTCCTGCTTTCATACTGTGTCCGTGTAAGAGTTACGGTTGAGTCAGTGTGCCCTCATGAATATTCATGGCACACCGACGTCATACCATTCAACTGGAGCCTCCGAGTAAGACTTATTAAGTCTTACACGGAGGATTCGTGAATCCGGGGGAGTCTGTATATCAGTATCGTCTTGGTGAAATTTTGTAAAAACAGGTTCTATCTCGTAAAGTTACTCACCAAGACTTGAGGGTAAATTAAATTCCAACAGTACTACTGTCCTTTGCTTGCTGATTTTTATCATCTCTCCATTCAGACCCATGCATGGGGGATGGGGCAACCACCTGGCATACACTAAATTGCTGTAATGGCACCAAAAATAGTATGGGGATAAGTGCTGTAATAGCACACACTTCATAAGGGTGATGTGGATTGGGGGGAAGTTCTTAGGTGTATACTATTGTACATAGGAGGAGTTGGTACAGCTTTTGTGCAGCTCACAACTTGCTTTATTTAAGTTTGCATAGCATATATTGAAAAAAATATATATGCAGTCAGTCATAAAGATACATTTACATGACCACATAGATGTCATGGCACCTTTTTTTTGGTATTCAGCAAGACCCCCCCCCCCTCAACATGGTGCTGCATGGTATTCTAACATAAAGACATGCAGCATGACAAAGAACTGAGCCACAGCTGTGCTGAATGCTAATGAGGAATGCAGGGGAAAAGCCATGTTATTTAGCCATGTGATCTCTTTCTCCCTTGAGCTGCTTCCTGAAAGACTTCAGTTCAAGAAAGTGCTTGGTTGTGTAGGGCAGCATGGCCATCCCCACCACGTTGCTGTATTGAACACAAAGGTGGTGTGGGACCCACTAGACACCAGGGCTTAATTTTTAGG
Organism: Protopterus annectens; assembly: GCF_019279795.1. Lineage (NCBI taxonomy): Eukaryota > Metazoa > Chordata > Ceratodontiformes > Protopteridae > Protopterus > Protopterus annectens. The sequence goes on from NC_056726.1 coordinate 167,928,895, forward strand.
GTAACATAATGACATGGACATCAAAATGGGGACTAGGGGTGGGAGCATGGGGGTGGGAGCATACATTAGACTCCAGGGATTCATCTCTAAAGTGCTTTACAAACAGTGTTATTACAGGGGTCTGAGGGTTGTGGGGAAACAGCAGACACTATGGAATACATTAAGTGATGTGATTGCATCATGTTACATTTGGGACTAGGGGTGAATATTGGGAGTTATAGTGCCATACTGGCACTGGTGTTACTACAGGAGATTGGGAAGTGGGGACTGATAACACCAGACACCAGGGATTACTCCATAAAGTGCTGTAAGGCGCATACCAGAATAATGAGGATGGAGGAGCCACCTGATACACACTAAAGTGCTGTAATGGCACCAAAAATAGCACAGGGATAAGCGCCGTAATGGCACAGACTTTATAAGGCTGATGTGGATGGCGGATAAATTCTTCAGTGTATACTAGGCTAATGACCACTGGAGCCTTTTTAAGCCTAGCATAGCACGGAATACTCACCAAAGTACAGCATGTATATAAGGAAATGCATTTTAGGCAGGAGTCAGCACAAAACATATGAAATTAAAGGAATAGATGCGTATATATACTAATATTTGAACTTTGCATCACTCACACTTCTACAGGTCTAGAAGCAGCCAGGTCATAAAGTCAGGGCACTTGGCTAGTAGTGAGAGACAGCCACATGTTAGACTACAAAGTGGAATGAACTAAATACTGTGTCTACTAATGTTAGGATCATGAATCACACAACCTTTTTTATATATGTACCTGCAGGTCAGAAAGCCACTGCACATAGCTAGTATTAGAAATCAAAAAGGAATAAAACATGAAAAAAACTACTGTTGGAAACTTGCACCATTCAGATGCTTTCTACAGATCAAGTGGCAGTCATTTCATAAAATCATTGCACTTAGCTTCAGAAATCACAACAAAATAAAACCTGAAATGAAAGTAACAGCATTCTGTTTAATTGTTTTAGATTTGTATTCCTCAAAAATTCCTAAAAGGCCACTTTTATCCGAGGATACAAAGCACAGGCAAAACTAATGAATGACACAGGAGCTGTTGCAAGTAAAACTACAGTCTGAGATGTAATAAACACCTCTGAAACTTCCTGTAGGCACCCCTTCCCCAACCCCCACAGCCGAAGCTGTGACATGCTCAGAAAGCCAGACCGAAAATGTAACCAAAAAGCAGAAAACAAAAAATCCCTGGGACTGTTGAGTTTGCTTCTGTTTTGAAAATCACTGTACTGCATGGAACATGATGGTTATGCTTAGAAATCAAAAAATGACAAGTGTGTGCTAATGCCGGTCTCACAGTCCTGAGTGCTTTATGGCTTTCAAAGTGTGTGCTAATGCTGTTCTCTCAGTCCTGAGTGCTTTATGGCTTTCAAAGCTGGAGAAACAGCCCATTTTGTTCTGTAACTAGTAGTACATGGGAGTAGATAAAGATAAAGCTCATCCATTATTATTTGAGTTCTCAGCATGGATGCCAAGATTCACCTTGTAGTGAATCTTGGCATCATGTCTCAGACTTAAAACAGGTTATGATAGATGACCTATTCATAATTCTCTGTATTAAGTTAATCATTATTAGGTTATTTTGCTTCTAGCAATTTATATATAGCACTTTTTATTGCCTGCTGCATACTTTTTACTGTATTTTATTGCTGTTAACTAATCTGCATGGTTAACCTAAATTTGTCTGCCTTGCGGCCTGATAAATAAGGTTTTTACTGTCACACTGTTTGTCACGCTTTTTAGCTAGTTTCACTGTGTGAAAGGTATTAACGGGAAATTTTCTCTACTTGTTAAGCACCTGTTTGTTCTGATTTCCTGCCAAGGAGTTTATCATACAACTGATTCGTTTGCAGTTAAAAGCATTTGGTCGAGTCTCCTTGCTCCTTTATCTGTTTAAAAACTTTCAATGTGAGAGTGTTCAATCTCGCCATTTGTTCTTGCACATGGGTGTCGGAGCCGATCCTCGGCTCCGAGTCGGCCGCTTAGCAAAGCTCTGCATCTAGGAGAAGCTCGAGACCAACCTACCTCCCACAATTCCCTCTGCCTTTACCTCAGATCTAGTTTGCCGCTGCAACCGATCGCATCGATTTCGAGAGCTCTGACCAACTTTGGGAAGATAAGCTTTTTTCTACTTGTATTTCTTCGAATTTTTTTTTTTTTGGGAAGTTTATCTTTAGTGTGTGTGTGTGTGTGTGTGTGTGTGTGTGTGTGTGTGTGTGTGTGTGTGTGTGTGTGTGTGTGTGTGTGTCTGATTCATCCTTGGATACTCTAATATATATACAATTATATATATATATATATACTTAGTTTCCTTAGGGCCTACCCCTCCTAGTTCTAGGTTTAGGGTTGATATTGAATTTTGTTATAGTATTGCTGTGTTTGTGGACTTGATTCCTACCATTTTCAAACTATTATTTGGTGTAATTGTTTGTTTTTTCAACAGGATATGTCTGAAAAAGCTAAGTCAGGATTTAAGAGGTGTCAGTGTGGGCAAAAGATGTCTGTCACTGACAACCATAGCTCCTGTGTCTACTGTCTTGGCCCTCTCCATCTACAAGAAGACTGTTCTATTTGTCATTCTTTTAGTGGAAGGGTCATGACAGATAGACGCAGGAAGCTCATGGATAGGGGTCTTTTGAAGCCTTCCTTCCAAGAGGAGCTTGACAAGTCGGACCAGGCTTCTAAGTCCTCGAAGGGATCGAAGACATCGGAGCCCATGTCATCGGCTCCGAGCTCTTCTTTTAAAGTTCGTTCACCAGTTCCACAGGCTTTGGGGCTGAGTGTCGAGCTTCTTACTGTGACCGAGCCTCGAGTCTTGGAACTGGTGTCGGAGCTTCCAACTCCTGCCTTATTGAGGTCGGTACCATCCTCAGTTTCTTCGACCCGTTCTTCCAGGCCTCTCTCCGACACTGAAGTAGATCGTGTGGTGCAGAAGTTAATGGAGAACACGGCCCTGTCCAAACTCATTTCAGTCTCCTCCCAATTGGTGTCGAGACTCGAAGGCCTTCCCTTATCTCCATCTGTTCCTCCTCCGAGGCCTACACAGCTTTCGGAGCCGAGAGATGTTGATCTGATGATTGTGGAGCCCTTGGTGCTGGAACCGTCCCTTCCTCGGTCGGCACCGTTGACCTCGACTCCATCGGAACCGTTGGCGGACTTGTGGAGCTGACTATCCCTCCTTGGCTCCGGGACCGAGAGTCTTACCGATCTTTCGGTGCCGACTCTACCCCTCGGTGCCTCGGCACGGATCACTTCGGCTCCATCCTTGGGGTCAATGCCCTTGGCCTCCGTGTCGGAGATACTTTCACGTTCTTTGGAACCGGAGGGCTCCTCGGCTCGGGGTCCCGGGGCCTTTGACCTCATGAGGAAGGTTTTGTCTTCTCAGACAACCATGTCATCAGAAACAACTTCTCTCTCCCATAAAGGTCCGTTGTCTACTTCTGCACCCACGACTACCCACAAGCGTAGAGCACCAGTGTCTTAGCCACTCCCAGAGGGAGCCCCTTCTTGAGGCCTCATCGGAAGCCCCTCCCGATGACGTCCTGAGGAAAAAGTTGTGTAAGAGGAGGCACTTAGAATCTCCACAAGAATCTTTAACATCGGATACTGACTTAGATGAGTCAGAAGGGTCCCCAAAATCACCCTGAGGATGTCTCCTTTGCTGACATCCTGGAGATCCTGAAGCAGAGAGGTGATTGGCAGGCCCTACCCCCTTCTGAGGATGAGTCTGTTCTGCTGAAGGCATTTGGTGCTCGCCCTTCCTCCTCCTGGGTCACTCTGCCCTTCGATGAGTTAATGGAGTTAATTGCTCGAAGGGCGTGGGAGACTCCTGACACAGTGGAGCCTGTTCCCAGGAAACCTAATAAGTACATAACTGCCCCTCAGGACAAGTCTTACCTTACTAAGGGAGTTCCAGTGGACACTATGGTGGTGGCCGCAGCCACTAAAAAGGAGATTGTCCGAATCTTCCTCATCTGTCCATCCCCCTAACAGAGACTCGAGGACCATGGACAGATATGGGAAGCGCATTTTCAGTTTAACGACTTTCTCTATGCGATCGTTGAATTATTTGACGCATTTTACACAATTACAGAGGGATCTAGTCAAAGAGTTGGGGGATACCCTCCAGGGTAATACAGATGCTGCTGTCTCGGACAAAGTGACAGCACAACTCAACACCCTTACATCCATAGTGAACTCGTCCATGAGGCTCATCTCGTATGCGGCCGAGGGGTCGAGTAGGGCTGCAGCTTCAGCGATTGCTCTTCGTAGACTATCCTGGATGTGGCTGTGCTCCTTTGCGGAAGCCATCAAGTCTTCCTTTACTAACGCCCCCTTTGATGGTGCCACTCTTTTTGGCCCCAAAGTAAAGGAGACCCTAACCCGGTGTGAGCAGGAGGGAAAGACTCTGTCTGCTGTCGGACACGCTGACCCCTTTCCCTTTGAGTTTCATCACTACATTCAATAATAATTCTAAACAAATTTTGGAAATTATTCAAAAGAATTGGTATTTTATTTCCAGCAACTCCTTCCTAGTTGAGAAATTAGGACTGAAACCAAGGATAGTTTACAAAAGAGGAAGTAATATTAAAGAGTTATTGCAAAGGAACTTGGGGGCCCAACCCTTTTAACAGACTTAAAGGCTCTTTCACTTGTGGATTTTGCAACTGGTGTAAAGTTATTCGCACCGGTAGCACATTTTGCATAAGGGATATCAAATATGACATCAAATTTAAAATCAACTGTGAAACAAAGTCAATTATTTACATTGCATTTTGTGTTTGTTGTTCAGGTTTTTATGTCGGTAAAACCGACAGGAAATTCAGAGAGCGTATTTACCAACATTGTTACGCTATTAAAAACTGTAAAGCGACAACGCACTAGCGAAGCATATAGTAAATAATCCAGGACATAGTTTCCAATTTATGGGCATTGATCACATGCCAATTACAATCCGGGGTGGTCCTTTATCTCTCCTATTAGAGAATCGAGAGCTTGAATGGCAACTCAGATTAGATGCCTTCAACCTCCCTGGGTTAAATGAGAGCTGTAATATAGCCCCAGTATTGAAATACAAGTCCTATTTGAGGTGATGGGTTGATTATTCCTTTCGCCATCTACCCAACATTAATATTTGTAATAGCACTTTTTATAGAGTCATGCAATCTGAATTGCACTTTTACATGTGCTGTTTTTATGAGTATATTATGGAAATATTGATTTTTGTTTTATTATTATGGTATGTTTATATAGATTTACACCTTTTGTGGTTTTTAATTTTGTAAATATTTCAAGTTTCCGGGTTGTACAGCCTCTTTGTGAACAATTATTACATTTTATCGTTATAATTTTTGTTTACCAAGAAGGTTTTTGTTTAAAGAATTATGGCATTTTATTATATTCTGTAGTAACCAGGAAGTGATGTAACATGTTCATGTATTTAAATGTTCAAAAGGTTTTGGTGCCTTTTTTGAACATTTTCTCTGAAGAAGCTTCTCTTGGTGAGCAGCGAAAACGCTAAGTCTATTTTTACTAATAAAACAGCGTTCAGGATACCTTTTGGCTTGCAGACTCCTTGCTGTTCCGTAGTGCGAATTTACAGTCTGTTTTTATTTTTCTGGTGTCACACACATATATATATATGTATATATATATATATATATATATATATATATATATATATATATATATACATATATATATATATATATATGTATATATATATGTATATCTATATATATATATATATATGTGTGTGTGTGTGTGTGTATATATATATATATATATATATATATATATATATGTGTGTGTGTGTGTGTGTGTGTGTGTGTGTGTGTGTGTGTGTGTGTGTGTGTATATATATATATATATATATATATGTGTGTGTGTATATATAATAGATCACCCATAACTGGGGCAGCATGCACAGTTGGATACAAAATGACCCATAACACTCATCTGCCCACCGAGTCCAAATAATAAGTAAACAGTATGCTGCTACATCATGATAGGCCATACCCAATGGCCAGGCATACAATGACCTCTTAGCAAAACAACTAAAATGACCGAAGATAGTAAAGAAAAATACTACCAGCCAGTAATTCACACAGGTTTATTATACTCTGGTGTCTTGGCCAAAGCCTTCTGAGAGTAAAACATTACAAGAAATACTTGCCTTAAATACAAGTAATTAACACTTAATTACATTTAAATACACAACCTCCAATTGCAGTCCTCATTTAACCCCCTAGGGGATAAAGTATCACATTTAAAAATATACATTGATTCTGTGCATAACAATTGTTCTTTTATGCCGGTTTGATCAAACTGGGAAACAGACTTTTTCCAAAACAGTACCTTATAACCCACTACTATCCCCATGGTGAGATTTCTTAAAAATATACAGCTACAGAACTCTTTTTTCTTATTAGTAATATGTCTTGCATGTTTTAAAACGCGTGTTACTCTTCTTTCGGCTTTTCCCGGTTAGGGGTCGCCACAGCGGAGCTCCGTTCCGCTAATGATTGGCAGTAGATTTTTTATGGGTGCTGAGTTGCCAGCTCGACACCCAACCTTCAACAAAGGCACGCCCGTTCTACTCCCCCACATAAAATATGTTGCAAGGGCATCGAAGAGCATTCTCAATACACCGGCCTCTTGAATGTACAGTACAGCGTTCCACATGATTTCCAGCCTTTCCCCTCAGCAGGAATGACAGAGCTAAATAATGATAGACCATACCTGTCAACATCCTACTATATGACATCTGGACAAACCTTGACATAATTGGGGTACAGAGGCCCAAAAACATGGCCATACTTGAAATATTGCTGTTGTACACTGAGAAAGTTGCTGGTGTTACAGGGCTTGTTGTAACCTATCTTTTCTGAGGGATATAAAGTCAGAAACACAAATGGATGTTGGCATTTACTGATTGCAGTCACCAGAGTGTGCTACTGATTTGCGAAGGACAACACCTGTCTGGGGAACAGACCAAACATAACAGGAAAACCTCTGGCCATTATGTGGATAGCCCTACAGTTGAGAGATTTTCAGACACAGAACTTTGTCAGACTGAAACATGTGCAGAAGTAGCATGTAAACAAATCATGTTAAACTAACAGTATTCAAACCATATAACAGCAGTACTCACCCTTCACCATTTAGATGGCTTGTCTACACAAGTCTTGTAGTAAGAGGTAATAGCTCACACACCTCCAGGGTGTCTTCTTCACAGGTAAGTGAAAGGGCCAACACCCACATGAAGTACTCTATTATAGGAGTTTGTTGCCATGACATTGGCTATTGGAATAACTACACAGCTGCTCTGCATGCAATTACCAACTGGGAATACCAGTTGTTGCACATGCCATCACATGGTCATGAGTATTACCTACGAAAGGCAAGCTGCCGTCTATTTAAACCACCTCTGTCATAGACAGTGATGCAATTAAAAACAGAAGGACTGAATACAGAAAAAGTATGTGAAACAAGTAAGCATGTAATTGAATGCAGTAGGTGGTTTGTAATAATGGAAAATAGGAGTTTGAAAGAATATGTCTCAACAAGACTTGCTGTACTGATGTACTGCTGAACAGCACAAATGGCCATAGCATGTGGCTCTGTCTGCAGTGACATAGATCACAGCTCAGGCCCCTTACTCAACCCAGGAAAGGACAGCTGACATTTGTCAACTACTGCAGTGTCTGTCAAACACCATTGACTGTGCCACTGCTAGGCCAACTACTGGGATATTGTACATATCCATATGTTAACCTGTGAATATAACTGTGATACACATTTTGTCTCGTAAATATAAGAGACCTGTACAGAGCATGTTCATAGTAAAGTACTGTTGCAGGTGTGTGTGTTGAAATGCATGTATGAGTTCATACCATTCAACTGTACAGTCTTATAAGCACATGTGTGCTTGATATTTGTAGTCACTTACACAGAGTTGTGTACACACAGAGTTGTGTTATGTTAGGCAAACCAATGTCAAGTCTGTTAACAATGATACCGTAACATAATAGTCTAGATATGAATGTGGGACATCCTCCACGTTTGCACTGTGATAGCAAAGCCTACTGTGCAATCAGCTTGCTTATCTATGTATGTAAATAAGTTGTGCATGTTCTACCTGTGTGTAATATCAGTTTCAGTGCATACAACAGACATAAATGTTTACAGGTACTGGTTGTTGCATTGCCATGATAATGATATGGGTAGTAGAATAGGCATGATTATCAGGTTGTAATTGGAGAAGTGTGCAACTGTGTTATGACCCTCTGTCCATGCCTACCATACAAAAAGAGACCACAGAAAGTCTTTTCAAAATGTTTCCCACCTTGAATGTGACCCATAACCTGTACAATTCTATTGACAAATGTGTTGGGGAAGAAAATATAAAACATAAAAAAGTACTATAAACTGGTTGCATACATGTGCACACACATAAACCACTACTTGGTTGATGCACCTCTTGCAGTAATCACAGCATTCTGTTTTTGGTTACACACATACCATCCACCAATTAACAAGACTCTGATTAACCCCAAATAATGTTCAACTATCCTAGTATGATTTATTTGACATTTACCCAGTAGCCTGCTACAGCAAAAGACATGTTTGGCAGAGAGCGTAACAAAGCATTGAAGGGATCTCATTGTGGAAAGGTATCAGACAGGAGAAGAGTAGAAAGTGTCCACAACATTGGATATACCATACAGTGCAGACAGTCATCAGCCAGTGGAGACGATATGGGACAACAGTGACATTGCAAACACCTGGTGCCTATCCCAAATGGATGACATGGCAAGATGACAGCTGGCTATGGAGGCTGCAAGGAGACCTACAGCAACACTGAATGAGCTGCAGGAATGTCTGCCAAGTACTGGGTGTGTACCAGATGTGACAGCAATCTTCTGTATTCCTCATATGTCTGCCCTATGGGGTAGGGTTGCTAGATGGTAGCCTTTTCTTACACACAAAAAATGTCCAGGGCTGGACAAACATTGCCAAACTGTACATCAAGTCTCCAAAAAGCATATTGGACAATGTGTCATGGTCTGATGACACCAAGGTTGAACCTTTGGCCCACAATTCCAAGAACTATGTTTGGCCCAAAAACAAGCACTTTGCATCACCAAAAGAACACTATCTCCTGGTGAAGCATGGTGGTGGCAGTATCATGCTGTGGGGTTGCTTTTTAAAAGCTGGAACTGGGCCTCTACTCAAGATGGAGGGAATTATGAACCATTCCAAATAACCATTTTTTGTTCCCATACCTTCATCTGCTATAAAGCTGAAGCTGAAGATGAAGAGATATTTTATCTGTCAACATGACAATGACCCCAAACATACATCCAAATTGACAAAGAAATGGGTTCACCAGATGAAAATTGCAGTTTGGGAATGTGCCAGCCAGTGGCCAGACCTACATCCAATAGAAAATCGGTGGGTTTCCCTGAATAGGGCTGTGCACAAGAGATGCCCTCACAAAATGATACATTTGTAGTGCTGTTGCAAGGAAGAGTGGGCACTATTACCAAGTAAAGACGTGCCATGGTGATAGACTCTGACCTAAGACGACTGAATGCTGTCATTATCTCAACAGGTGCTTCCACAAGGTATCTGTGGAAGGGTGTGCACACACGCAACCAACTTATTGTACTAATTTCAATTTGCATATGTTTTCCCACAACGTATTGTTTTCAATGGAATTGTACAGGCTATAGGTCACATTAAAGGTGGGAATTGTTTTGAAATGAGTTATTGTGGTGTCAAGTTATAATAGCACAAAGACCAGGCTTTGTAACAGGGTTGTCTACACTTATACATTCACTATATCTGTATGGACTCAGCAATACCTGACATGTAAAACCCGCCTCCAACAAGGTAGAGTAATCCCCTTTGGTGGACAGTAGCAATACACAAGCCACATAATAGGTTGCTATATTGCTCTGCAGGGCCACATAGGTGCAGACAGCAACTTGGAAGCATGTCCACTTCTATCTGAACAAGCATGTATGGTCACAGGTGATTCCCTGTAAGGCTACATATGATTACAACTCACACATATCCACGCTGCCAAAGACAGTCACAAGGGTGTCTTCACATATGTTGTCATTTTCAGAGACAACAACACAATTCACTCTGTACTTTTGCATATGAGTACAAATCACACATATCCACACTGCCAAGGACAGTCACAAGGGTGTCTTCACATGTTGTCATTTTCAGAGGCAAGAACACATTTCACCCTGTACTTTTGTTAAATCACACCTCTTCCACACATGCCATGGCTATAGGCAACCTGCATCAGACAGGTTAGGTGTGAACATCACCCCCTGTCCCCCATTCCTATAGGGAGATATGCACATAAACCGCACCCCTCCCCTCATCAGTGGTGAGCAGGTACATATTGCCTACTGAAAGGCAACAACAGCAAGTCTCCATGGGGCCTAATAACATTCCTGTCTGCATCCTACATGAACTCGGGCATGTGCTCATAGTTCCATCACACACTGTAGTCAAATACAGCCTCGGCAACATCCACACTCCATCCACATGGAAGATGGCCACTATCATCCCTCTGCACAGAAATGAATGAGGAATAGAGGTTTATGCAATTAATTGTCCATCATTGGGGGAATATGACACATCAGCGCCAGGAGTGCAGTGCAAGCTAATATTGTGCTGCTAAAATACAGGGGTATGGTGTAGTTGTGAATGCTGACAACAAATATCCACTGTTGATGTGCAATTTCTGTCCATACTGTTGACAACTGTATGAGGTGCTATGATTGTTCACTGTTTGTCTTCCAGGCGGGATGCAGCACCACCGAAATCCACCCTACAGTGCAGCAGAAACATCTGAAATAATTGACACCATTGTCAACCATTATGAAGTCATGTTTGGCCATACTCAGGAACATCTCAACAGGACTACTAAATTAGGGAGAGGGGAGGTGTAAAGGGTGGCACACGACTCAAAATGATATAACCCATACAGTGTATGATTCTCACACAAACACACACACAGTTGCCAGTACTGGGATTAGAACTCCTGCCTATCTAGTTATTTCTACTGTAGTGTTACGCAGTTGTCAGACGCGCCACAGAGCTTATACAAGTTCACTTAGTCCAAAGGTACTTCTAAGGTGAATGACAACAATAGGACTACTAAATTAGTGTTAGGGGAAGTGTAAAGTTTGGTACACAACTCAAAATGGTATAACCCGCACAGTATGATTTTCACACAAACACACACACATGCAAACAGTTGCCACTACTGGGATTAGAACCTCTGCCTATCTAGTTATTTCTACTATAGTGTTATGCAGTTATCAGACATTCCAGGGAGCTTATACAGCTTCACTTAGTCCAAAGGTACTTCTGAGGTGAATGACATCAACAGGACTACCAAATTGGGGTGAGAGGTAGGGTGGTACACTCAAAATGGTATATTCGACACAGTATATGATTTTCTCTCTCACACACACACACACACACACACACACACACACACACACACACATGGCAGTATTGAGGTTAGAACCCTGCCTATCTAGTTATTTGTACTATAGTGTTACACAGTTACCACACGTGCTACAGAGCTTACTGGACTAACAACTGAACAAAGTTGCTGATAACTGCGCAGCTGAGATAAAGTATTACAAGTGGCAGAAAGTCTGCCTTCAGTTTTCCCTTACATCTTGCTAGTTCTTTCTGTCTTGCACTTCAAATAGCATAGCTTTGCAATTCAACAGGTTATTGTATCAGTAAGAGTAACACACCTAGGAGTCATCAGTAGTACTCGTTCCTCCCAGAATTAGCCCAGTACTTAGTAGTTATGACCATCCCTCCTGGCATGATTGAAGTGCAGTTTTCTGTGCTTTTGCCCATTAACTTGGTGCAGTTGTCCATTTTGAGGCACTGTTGCAACTGCCTCATGTACACAGGTAGCCCTCTCCTCTAAACTCCAAGCACTCAGACCTGTGAGAGTTACCCCTATATCACCAAATGTGGAAATATGCACTCTCCAGCGAAGACTGCACTAGCTGGTCAAGAGATTAAGGTCAACACCTGCACCACACCATGTGGAACACATAGCTCGACGCAACACCCACTGTGACAGCCCTGACATACACTGAAAAACCATATGACAGTAAGGCACGACATACAGCCTACCTTGACCTGACCAAGGTTTTTGATACCATTCCTCAGTCAGGAATTATTGCTAAACCCACCAAACTAGGCATTAACCCCTATATCAGTGGGTGGGTTGCAAATTGTTTCACAGAACACAGTGTGACAGTGGCAAAATCCAAGTCAGACTGGCAAGCAGTCACAAGTGGAGTCCCACAGGGATCAGTACTGGGTAGTTTCCTGCCAAGCATCTACTTCTCAGGAGTCTAGCCCAACACAGAGGAACTCTGACTGAGTTCACAGAGGACTGCAAGCTGGGAGCTATCATCAACTACACATGTGAAGCAGACATCCTACAGAAAGGCCTCACTTAAACCAATGCGTGGTGTGGAAACCATGGCCAGAAGCTTAACACCACAAAATGCATAATTATTCCCTCTGGTAAAACACTCAGTTCCCAGTAAGTACCCCATTGATGGGAGTCCAATGAACACTGTAGGCATTATAAGAGATCTGGGGATATAGGTTAACAGCAGCTTCTCCTTCAACCACCACATTACCATTGTGGTCAGGAAGTCCTTCTATGTGGCACATTGCATTACCAAGGGTTTTGCATCCAGGAAGACCGAGGTAATAATCTTTGTCTACTGTTGCCTCATTAGACTACTCATCAAGTATTCTGGCCGATTTGCCATGTACCTCAGTAGACACCTGCAACAGCTGGAGAGGCCACAGAAGCACCTCACAAAGATGTTCCTAGACATTAAACACATCCTACACAGACTCGGAAGACTCCAGCTATTCTTTGTGTCATATCAGTTGTTAGAGGCTGTCTGCTTTCAAAATCCAAATAACCTTTTCTTGAGGCACAACACGACAGTAAGAAGCTTGACCTTTTATTAAACACACTGAACTAAAGAACAAAAACAATAAAACGTCCAGTAAGCGCTTTCACGTTCTCTCGAATGCTTCATCAGACTGTTAGAAAAGCTAAGCCATTTCTACATTTAAATACCTTTGCTGTTACTTCATCAACCAATCATTATTGTTCCTTACTTGATGACAGTGCTTAATTGATTAAAACATTTAACTAAATTGCTGGCTGAAGTACATGTTCAAAACCTCTGTGATCCTTTATATTTAAAAACAAATATTTAATTTATAATAGATGCTTCAACCTCATGCAGCTTAAAACATATATACGCATCTCAAACTGTATGTTCCACTATTTAAAAAACGTGCTTATGTATAAATGTATGCTATAAAAATATAAAATATATCAGATATATATGTTTATTAATAGATTAGTGAGCCATCCTGAAAAACGCTAGACTAATGGCTTATAAACAAATGTTAATGCTTGTTGTCCCTTGCTATCAAGAACGGTTTCATGGACACCCTGTCATTCAAACCAGATAGTCTATCTGCTTGCCTCATGATCCACCTTGTCTCTCTTTGTTCAGTGTAGCATCTGTTATAAATTAAATATTTGTTTTTAAATATAAAGGATCACAGAGGTTTTGAACATGAATTTCAGCCAGCAATTTTTTAGTTAAATTTTTTAATCAATTAAGCACGGATGTCAAGTAAGGAACAATAATGATTGGTTGTTGAAATAACAGCAAAGGTATTTAAATGTAGAAATGGCTTGGCTTAGCTTTTTAACAGTCTGATGAAGCATTCGAGAGAATGTGAAAGCGCTTACTGGATGTTTTATTGTTTTTTGTTCTTTAGTTCAGTGTGTTTAATAAAAGGTCAAGCTTCTTATTGTCGTGTTGTGCCTCAAGAAAAGGTTATTTGGATTTTGAAACTACATTTTGCTCGAGACACTTTACCTTTTGTGGTTGATTCGTTTTGCTGTCTGTGCTTTACTTACAAAGGTATGTCTGACCCAGCTATTTTAGACATGGTACATATAAAGGCATTCCAATCCCTCCACACCACACACTGCAGAAACTTCTACCTCATTACCACAATTGCCGTAACACACTGGTGGGACAGGTCTCTCACCAAGAGACTGCAGATGCCCTGAAGTACATTTCCCATACATGTCATGCAGAGCACCTAGCTGACCCTGTTTCAGAGTAATCTTGATGAGTGGATGGGTAATAGTTCACCCCCAGGATCACTGCAGTGGCTCTACTTGATACAGGTACTGGGAAGTAACATCGGGTGCCACAAAATGGAATGGCCCTTCTGTGGGCTAGGCTTTTAAAGGCTCCTGGGCCTTTAGCCTACTACCTACTTATGAACCTATAAAGGGAATTACATCAGCAGGATTGATAAAGTAGGGCAGTGGGTGTTAAACTTATCAAAATACTTTGTCCCACAAACAGACCCACTTACATACACACACACACACACACACACACACACACACACACACACACACTTGCCAGATGTGAGAGTAGAACCCCTACCTAACTAGTTATTTGTACCATAGTGTTATGCAGTTATCGCACACGTGAGACAGAGCTTATAGGGCTGAGGCCTGACGAAAGGGACTTCTGAGTGATATCTGCAGGACTGCTAAAGTTGGAAAGGGGAAGTATACTGGGTTTGAATGGTCCCAAAAGCTTTAACTTGTAAACGCACTACCACAGTTTCACATTTGCCAGGAGTGAGATGAGAACTCCTACCTAACTAGTTATTTGTACTATAGTGTTACACAGTTATCGCATGTGCCACAGAGCTTATAGAGCTGAGTCCTGATGAAAGGTACATCTATGGCGACAAACCTCTTCAGGACTGCTAATGTAGGGCAATGGGAATTGCACTGGATGGGGAAGGCCTGTTCATTCCTGGATCCTACTGACATTTCTCTAGTGTATGAGCATGCCCAGTGTGACCTTCTGTAGTACATGTGGGACTCCATTCCAGGAATTGTTGTATTCCAGTCCGGTTTGTTTTCTGCTACAGCCATACCTCTCAACCTGTTGGTGCAGGATATCTGGAGACAGCCTATCAAAATGCGGGGACAATGGGCCATATGGTGATTGTGACTATTTCTCTCAGTAATGTATGGGTTGCTTGGGTTGCTAGGATTACAGGCCTTGTTTTAGCAGACATCTGACATATATGCTGTTTTGACACTGTCATGTATTGTTTCAGTACCTCGTGACATACCTCCTCAGATCATCACAGCAATTTACCAGAGGAATACGGGGGGGGGTGATGCACACACCAAATGTTTTGGGCCAAGTGCTATGCATTCTTGCACAATCCAGCCTGTTGAGAGGTGTGCCTACAAGCAATTTGACTGGTGGAGCTGTGGAAACAGTCCAGCACCTTAGTGATGTATTACAATGGTGGAATTTCTATGCATTTCTGTTCTGGATGGTCTGATTTCCAGTCCACAGTTGGGTAATATAAGTCAGACAGGATCAGGGTGACAGGTAGACTCTATATAGATTTGTAAGGGATAAGATGGGGGGTGTCCTAGTTTAGATATGTTTGCCTCTAGCTATCAGTGCTTTGCATAGGGGTCTGCTGAAAGGTTGACTGCACTTTGGAGGGTCTTGTGTGTGTCAGACTGTTTGACCAGCCTGGAGGTGTGGGTTTGTCTCACATATATGTATGGCCCACCTCATTTTGCTTGGATGGCCACATTTTGGGGTCAGGATGTTACATAGGATGAGTGATCAGGGAAGTGTGTGTTACTCCCCATGGCTGTGGACCAGAGTTCTGTGGGTGCAGACATGTCACCATCTTTCAGGGTTAGAACTGCCTACAATGAGTGCATTTCCATGTTTAGACTCCTAGCCCTGCCTGTCGACTGTACAGAGTATCACAGAATGTCCACATTCATGACTCGTATATCTTGGTTACGCAAACGAGTGTGGTTTTCAAGGAAAAGTGTTTTGCAAGTCACTCAGGGTTGAAATCGGATATTACTGACATTTGACATTGCAGTTTCTGACTTTGTACCCATCAGACATTCCATGCTACTGTAATTATTCCTGCAACTTTATTACATTATTAGAGCAGTAGTTCAAAGGTGTCCTTCTCTTTGGACCTTTTTCACCCCATTATTAATGGCTTTGTCTAGATTTCTGCCTCTCTGACACTGGCAGGTTTTCTCCTAGCAGTTAGCAGCATGACTTTTCTTTGCCTTTTTTAGACTGTGTTATGGACCCCATGACACTCCCTAACAGTGCACTGTGGGTGAGGCATGGGCATTTGCCACAGGCCTGTAGAACAGGTGTGACAGATGCAGGCCATCTGTAGCAAGGCAGTGCATTCTGATGATCATATATTACCAGGCTGTTAGCAGTGGACAACCCTGAGATGGCACCAGTAAGTTGACTGTGGGTGTTACTTTCGGTTTGTGTTTACCCATCATAGTTGACGGTTGGATGCTGCCTAAGGCTAGGGACATGTTGCTGCATTTCTATAGGACTATGTGGGGGTGACACATATGTACACAATATACATTTGAAGAGACTGTGCTGATATTTGCTTTAACATTTTGGCTCCATTTAACATAGTGGTGTGCCCTACCTTTCAGACTACATGCAGAACAGTAATGACCACAGGTCAGATTATTCTGACATACACATTTGTAGTTTCTGACTTCTTACCTTTCAAAGCCAAACTGCCACTGTCAAACCTGCTGTGGTATCACTGTGTAAAAGTCTGCGGGTGGGGATTTCATGGATGATTCCATGTGGGGGCCTTTGCCAGGCATTTCTACAGCTGATCTGTTGGGTGAGGCTAGGAGTGGGTATGGGACCCACACTTTGACATCCATGCATGTGACCTATGACCCCCCCAGGTATTTGGCTCACCACATAAACTGCCATGGTATTTGTCAACTGGGGTGGTGTGGGTAGGCCAGTACTGGGAATACACTTCCTGCTGGTACTGCATGGTGTGGGTAGGCCAGTACTGGGAATACACTTCCTGCTGTCCCACAGAGCTGTCCGTTGTCTGCTGCTATCCCAGTAAGCCACTCCATTCCCTTGCATGCTTAAATCAATACCACAGATATGCTATCAGAACATTCCACTCCATTCATTAATTTTGTAAAGGAGACTGACTTTCTTTGTGCCTGAGGCTGTTGTGAGGATGGTGCTTGAGGGCTGACTATGTCAGATGCACACTGTACACTGCCTATACATGATAGGGTAGAGGTGGTGTGTTGTTTGGGATCCATTTTACTGTGTGTGCGAGTCGGAGAGAGATCAGTTCCTTGGGTCCTACAGTGTCAGTGTTTGTGCTCTGTGTTGCCTCTTTGCCAAGGACAGGGCATACTGGGCAAGCCTCCATCTGCCTACAGGGGCAGGCTCAGGATGTTCCTCCTTAGAGTCCCTCTGTGCCTGTGGAGACGTTGGCAATGGTGGGGCGGGGGGGGCTATGTGGCCCTTCCCCATTTTGTTCCTGCTGCAGCTGTTTCTGCAGGATCATATTGTGTAGCATAGCACACACTATGAACATGTGTGCACATGTGGCTGGTGAGTACTGCAAGGCTCCACTGGATATATCAGGGTAGTGGAACTGTAACTTGAGCATCCCAAACACATGCTTTATAATGATCCTGGTTTGTGTGTGTGCCTCATTATGGCATTCTTGTGTGGGTGTGTGTGCATTTCTGATGGCTGTCATCATCCATGGCTCCAGTGCGTAGCCAGCATCCTCCACCAGATGGCCATATGGGCTTCCCCACAGGCAAATGCCAGGTACAGCTGTGATGAATGCCAGATGTGGGAGTATTAATAACTTCCAGGGCTGCCAGCACATACATTTATGATAATGCCCTGGGCATCGCACACGACCTGGCAGTTAGAGTGGAACCCCTTGCGGTTTAGGTAGACACTACCCTGGTCACCGGGTGGTGCTTTAATGTGGCTGTGCATGCAGTCTATGGCATCCAGTACCTCCGGGTATTCTGCTACATGGTGGAAAAGATGCATATTGCTGGTCCTCTCCTCACAGGTGCTGGGGAACTAAATGTGTTTAGCGGCATGCAGTCACATGGCATCCAGGAACTGGTAGAGTATCCTGGATGCAGATGCCCGTGAGACCCCCATGGTATCTCCTGTTGGTCTTTGGAAAGTACCTGTAGCTAGAATTCTTAAGGCTACATACCTTGGTATCCACTGGGATGGGTTCCCCTCTGTTGGTTCTGGGTGTGAGGAGAGGCCGGTGCAGCTCAACAAGTTGCTGAAATATGTCCCTGTCCACCGTGTAGTGCTCTACTATCTCCAGATTATGTAGCCCCTGGTAGGTTACCCTGAGTCTGAACACACTTCTCCTCCTCCTCGGTCTGAGTTGGTTGTCAGCATTATCCTCCTCCTCACCACCACCCTCAGCCTCTAGCACATATCGATGATCAAAGCAACAGCAGCCCCCAACATGTTTTGTTAATTGTATCAGTTTAAAATTCCCCCAAATGTGTATACCAGTGGTGTAGAGTTTGTGGGGAAAAAACAGACAAAGGTATTTGCATAGTTTATAGTAGTTTGCTGGGCTGCTGCCTGTATAATTGGCTGATTCTGATACATTCCACCTGCCAGCTATGGTAGTTCTCCTTGATTGCCTTCCTTCTGCAGTTTCCCTTTCCCATTTCCTCCCCTTTTAAGCCCTGATGCACTGCATGTATTCTCGGTGCTTAAATGTAAACAGTTCTGCTATCCCCTGTGGTTTTGTTTTTGTTTTTGTTTTGTTTTAGGCCCGGTGAGTGCCGTCCACATCTGTTTTGCTAAAGTAAACAGTTTTAAGCAGAACTGGCCCTCCCTGGATGCAAATATGCTCTGCATTTCATGGAATAGGAAAATACAGCCTCAGACACACTCCCTTCCTTAGCTGTGCTTAGCTAAGGGCAAACACTGGCCACTGAGCTCCAATGTGCTTACAGCAAGGATGGCACACTGTCTTTTCATGTTAGCTGCTCCTCCTGTCTACACGGTGGTGTTAGAACACCTACACAGTTAGGTGCAGTGTGACACGTAGAAGAAATTTGTGATTCAGTATAAATCCTCTCATTTGCATACACCACTGCCTTACTCCTGAGTTGCTACACTTACCCTTTCCCCTTAGCAACCACTATTCCTTGGTATTGTTTTCATTCTGCATGTCATTGGCTATAATGGCAAAATGCAGAGTTCTCTCAAAATTGACCCCCCCATTTTGTTTTTTTGGCATGATCCCATTTGCTGCCTATGCTTAAACAGCCAAAATCGGCCAAAAAAAAAAACCTTATTTTAAAACATTAAAACTATTTTTCATGCCAATGGCCATATATTTGGCCATTGGCATGCCTAATAAATGGAATACATGCTTTATTTGAGGCTGTCATGCCTCCATTTTCTTATTTGCAGAAATGTATTCCGCTAGTAACTGAATACATTTCTGCAGGTTACACTTCCTGCACGAACACCTGCCTGCTTGCTGAATTGCTAATTTACCTCATTTGCATGATTTTCCTCAGTAAATGAGGTAATTAGCATAAGGCTGTAGTGTTCGTGCAGTAGGAGCACTCATGCACATCCTAGGAGCTCTATACTGAATTGCTCAGTGGACATATTGCGCGCAGCAGCTCCTGCACTATTCCTGCATGTCATGCAGGTCTTAATGAATCCCGGGGAATGTCTTAGAATGGTTATAATATCCATATTTTGAGTTGTGAATGGCATCACAGGTATAGTCAACAAACAAAGAGTATTGAATTATATTAAGAAATGCACAGTTCAAATAGCAGTGCTGCAGTAGATGCATTTGGTAAGAAGTGAACATGTAAATTTGAGAGAGAATGGATTTCATTAGGGGTATTCAGTAGAGTAACTGGGACAAAGGAAAAGGGGAGTGCTTATATATTGATTGCTAGAAAAGCTCCAGTAGTGATAGAGTTAAAAAAAAAAAAAAGATAATAATGGTAGATTTGTGGTAGTAAGGGGCTACTGGCAAGGCAGGTGGATTACAATGGCATGTATTTATTTTCAACCTAAAACTGCTATTATGGAGCTAAAGAAAATTTTGGGAGAAATCTGCTTTAAGCAGGGAATATTACTTATAGGTGGGGACTAGAATGTGATTTGCGGCAGTGAGTATGCATCTGGGGGACTTGGACAGGAACATATAACAAGAGAGTAGATTCTGAAGAAATGTCTGAAAATATTTGTTATGGAATACATGAATTTAGTACTGGGAACTTGAAGGAATTTACGTATTATTCACCAGGATACAATAACCGGGCTAGACTACACAGAAATTATATTTCACATGAACATGTGCAGTTAGTTGAAAGCTTTGACACACATCAAGTAACTATTTCAAATCATGCGCCAATAACTAAGACAAAAATGCAGAGTAATGAAGTAAAAATGAGACAGTGGCACTTCCCCACATACTTGTTAGAGAGGAATTTAAGGATGAGTAGTGGAAGTGATTCAAGAGTCAGAGAAGACAGATATGTCTTCAGAAGTTCTAGTTAGAGTGGGATAAAATGAAATTGGAGTTTAAAAATATTATAGAAATAAAAGAAAAAGATAAGCTTAAGAAGTAACAGGAATTATTTATTGGCTGACAAAGGTTAAAGTATTGCAGAATAAAGGGAATCTCATAGAACAAGAATAGGTGGAACTGCAGCATGCTGAAGAGAAAATGAGGGAGTATTTGGATAAAATGCGAGTTTAGAAAAATTGTTAAACTGCTTTTGATAATAACTTCAGAGCACAAAACCTTTTAGCACAATGACTTGGTAGAAGAAAGTACAAAGGTTTGTTACCAAACTTAGGGACCCTATAACAAGAAAAATAAGCAGAGATCCTATGGAGGTATTATATATTGTGGGAATTTTATGAAAATCCGCATAAAGCCAAGAAATATAGAAATCAAAAAAAGAGCACAGATGGAAATATTTATGGAAGACTTAAGTATGCCAAGGTTAGAGATAGATGAGTCTCAACAAATAGCAGGATAGGAGGAGATGGGATACAAATGGTGATGTGCAATCATTCTGCTGGAAAGTCTCCAGGAATAGATGGTAGGCAATGGTAAGAGGGAGAAAAGTGATAAATATCTGAAAGTTGTTTTTTTTTAATATTTTTTTTAAATGGAGCTGGAAGTGCCAACATCCTGGAAGAAAGCTGTGGTGGCTGTAATACCTAAAGCCGGTCAAGACCCATCATACCCAAGTTGGTTTAAGTTCATTTCAGTTTAAATCAAGTTATTATAGATATAGACACTTTACAATCAAAAATAATGGTGAAGGTATTATCAAAATGGATAGGTATGGATCAGTGTGATTTTTCTGGAAGGGATGCAAACATTTAACATTAATAGAACAGTGAAGATCCAGAGGGAAAAAGAGTATAAGAATGTTATACTGCTGTTGTTGATGGGTCCTGATGCAGAGAAAGTCTTCAACAGACAAGCTGGGATTTTATGAGTAGGGTAAAGGAAGCATTTGCATTCCTGATGCACTAATAAGGTTGATTAGGAGGTTACATAAGGGATCTAAGGCAAAAATTAAAGTGGAAAATAAGGGACTTAGAAATTCAAGGACATAAATGGTGTGATAATCAAGAAAAGAAAAAAAGCAACGGCCAACCTCCACTCAAAACCAAAACCGAAATGAATAACCCAACGGATCAGGAGACTGTTACAGACCACAAATACTGCAATGATGGATTAGTTGACTATTTGCAGACAATATGATTTTGTACATAAAGCTAGAAAAGGACATATCCGTGTTGTGGAACATTTTGAGACAGTTTCGGGTCTATTCGGGATATAAAATTAATGAAGATAAAACAAAGGCTGTAGCTGTAAACCATGTACATTCACATGAATAGGTCTAGCAATATCCATATTTATGGGTAAAGAATAAAATGAAGCATTTAGAAGTGTGGATTTAAAAGGACTCTGTTATGGCAGTTAAGGATATATTGGAAGAGACTAAATAAAAGATGATACAAAAAGTGAGAAACTGGAAGATCATGTTTGTGGATATGGATAGCAAAATATAAGCATTGAAAGTATGTTTTTAGTCCTTTTAGTTCTGTATATGCAGGTCGGATATATTTCCATCAACCAGAAGAGAATTTGTGGACAATACTTAGAGTTGAAGGAATTTATCTGGGAGGGGAAGAGGACAAGAGCCTAGTGGGGAAAGATGATCCTTCCTACAGAACAGGATGGACTACCTGATTTGAAGGGATATTTTAGAGCTACACAGTCAAGGCAGCAGAAAGCTATAATTCAAAGTGGAAAGGTATGATGATGAAATAGGAGAAATTCAAGAAATAAGGAAACCTTGGGATTAAGTATTCTAAGAGCTAAGCTAACGTGAATAGCGAGGGGATTTTGCATATAGGGATCGTACCAATTAGCGGTACAGAGAATAGGCAAGACAAGGATTGAATTAATTGGAGAAAACCGGCAAAACAACTGAGGTATTGGGAGAAAATAACTAGTGGAGAAGGTAATAGAATGGAAGAGGCCAAGAAGACATTTGGACTGCAGACTAGAGATTGCCTGCCATGTCAGGGATTGATATCAGAGTATAGGCAAAGATAAAGGACTAGGGAGGTCCTACACGGAAATGCCTGCTCTGGTAGTTTTAGTTGAATCTAGAACAGAAGCTGCTGTTTAGGTTATTAGCAGGGCACATAAAATATTATACAATAACTAACTATAGAAATCAACCAGAGGAGGTTAGGTTAGAAAAGATTGGGAAGAAATATTGGATAAGCAATTCACAAGGAAACAATGGGAGGATATATGTATGTATGACATCTTAGTATACAACAAAGTCTAGAAGATGTAGGATTTTTGCTTAGAAGTGTTTGCGTAGATATTTTTGTTCCACAGGCAGTCTCCAAAGATTTTTCCTCAATTAGATGAAACATTGGAAGTGTGATGGAGAAGAGAGGTAATGGGAACATATGTTTTGGATGTTACTGAGTTAGCAGACTTAAATTCCCTGCAGAGTACTATTGCCATAAATATTGCTTGAGCAGATGGGTGTAACTAATGAAGTGATTTTTTTTGAGCTGGGGTACAACATCTGACTTGGCTAGACATAGAATGGTCTTGTTAAGTTTAATTCTGGTAACTGCCAAAAAAGCAATTATTAGAAAATGGAAACTAGATTCTAAGCCATCTGTATTTGAAGTGTTGAGTATTTTAACTAACAGAAATAAAATACTAGAAGTGGGATCTTTAGACAAGGGTAGGAGGAAATTACACAGAAAAAAATGGAAATTGTGGGAGCAATACATGCAGAATAATGTTTTAAAGGAGAAGTGAGATTTCAGGGAAGGCAGGAATTGAGCAATTTATGTAATGATAGCTGTACAAAAAACGTTGTGTAATGCTTGTAACTAGGAACGTGTTAATATGTTTTTTTCTTTTATATAAATGCATGTTTGCTTTTATCTTGAGTGATTCAGTAAATGTGTTAAAAATACAACAGCAAGCTTCACTTAAGAATTCTACACCCGCTTAGAAGAATTTTGGACTATTTCTATCCCTTTCATTTTTATGTTTAAAAACCCATGTTTGTGCAGTTTTTGTGCTTGTATTATCTCAACAAGATCCTGCCTGGGTGTCCTGCAGAGTTCTGCAGCAGCAGAGAGAGAGAAAAGGGAGACTTTAAGTGGATTAAGTACCTCTGTTTTGCATTTTATTGCTTATTTTCGCTAGCCGCACTATTCCGAACATTTTGCATTAACTTTGCAACTTATTTGAACCATTTTTTGAATTCTGATACTGTTTGCACTTAATCATTTTTAAGTGTTTTTCAACTGTTGAGGGCTACACACTCAAGTGCGAAAACCCTTTTTCTGCCTTAAAAGTGTTTGTTTTACTGTACCTGTTTTAATTTTTGGAAAAAAAAATCCTATTTCTCTACACGTTTCCCCGCCTTTCTATAGCCAGTAGAGTCCGGTTTTCAGATTTTGCTGAATTCTGGGCTGTTTTGTAGTTTCTGTGTTTCCCAGACCTTACTAAGATAGAAGGAAGCTTCTCCGTTCATCAGTGAGAGTGGTGAGCTTTGAGCAGCCTATCTGCCACTGGAGGAGTGGTTTCAGCTCAGAATCTGTAGTTTTACTGGCCATTTTGGGCTATTTCTATCCCTTTCATCTTTGTTTAAAAATCAATGTTTGCGCATTGTGGAGCACCATTTAACTAGGGTAAACTATTCCCAGTGCCAGAAAGTCTGCTCTTCTAATTTTCCCTTAGAACTAGCCAGTTTTCTAGTTTTAGCACTCAAAACTGTTTCCTTGTTCTCAGCACTTGTTCAAAACTCTTTGCAAGCACTAAATAATCCACAAATTACTGCAACACTCAACTTTCCTCACTTGTTAGGAGGAAAACAGTTTTTAGTACTTAAATTAATAAACACCTATCCAGGCATGTCTAAGGGTCAGCTCCTGGTATTTCCCCTGTCCATCTGATGAATCTGGGCATCTTGGCGCAATGTAGCAGTTGCCTCATGTAGACTGACAAACCCTCTCCTCCTACCACCTAACACTACAACCTTTGAGATGCACTTGTATAGCCAAACTGGAAGCCAAGCTCTCTCCAGCCAACACTGTACTAGACAGTCAAGAGGAGAAGATAAACACCTGCATTACACCACACTCAACACATAGTCCATCAAAACCTACACCACCTAAACCCACACATAGTAACACAAAGCACACACCTACATTCGCGGAGGCTCTCAATAAAAATCTGCCCAAACAACAGAGACCTCCAAAGCTGAAGCGCAAGCAACCACCACCCCCCAACGCTACCCAAATGACACATAGCCCACAAAATCAGTGTGCCACTCAACCTCCACCCATAAGGCAAAACAACGTACCCAACACACTAGTCATAGGTGACTCTATAGTCAGGCACACTGATGTCCCACTCACCAGACCTAAACAAAGAGAAAGCTACTATCAGCTGCCTGTTGGGTGCCAGGATCCACCACATAATACAAGCATTCAGGTCATTCCACAGCAAGTACAAATATAAATCTGTTATTGTCCATGCTGGTGTGAATGACCTGAGACGTACCTCCCTGGACTACATGAAAAGAGACATGGAGGAGCTCTTGGATCATGTAGCCCAAGCAAGTATGACCCTAGCCCTGAGTGGCATTCTGCCATCGCCCAGAATGATATCACAATACAAGGACAAAATGATTAACTTCAACAATTGGCTAAGCTTCTGGTGTCATTCTAAGAGGATCCAGTGTCTGTCTGCCTGGGACGACATGATCAACAGACCATGAAACATTGCCAGAGATGGCCTGCACCTGTCGCCCTTAAGATTCTGGATACTGGCTAAGGCACTTGCCACCCCTCTAGTGCCTTTTTAGGCAAAGTTCAAATGACAAACTCACAACCGTAGCATGTATAAGCAAGCAAAATGTGAAGGTAATGCTGCTCAATGCTATAAGTCTAAACCTCAAAATGCACTCACTCGAGGCATTCCTTTAAAATAGAGAACATCAACATCTGTGCAGTGACTAGAGACCTGGTTCAAGGCTCCAGAGAGCACCCTTGTATTACCAGGCTATAACCCATACCACACCTTCGGCCACGTAACCTGGACAAACACTAAAGAAGGAGGCATGTCCATATTCATTATGGATAGCCACACCTCCAGGCTAGTTGCGCAACATAATGCATCCGAAATTATCCAAGTGCAACTAACACTGGGCAAGACTGTAAGCCAGGTTGTAGCTTGTTGCAGATCCCCCGCCATGCCGCAGGTTGCCCACTCCACATTTCTTGATATACTGGGCAATATTAAGGTACAGCCCAGTACCCTAATAATGGGCAATTTCAACTACCCCACATGAACTGGCAAAACTACTCATGTACTGACTCATTTGCTCAACGCTTTCTGGAATTTATAAATTCCAACGCCCTGGTTCAGCTTGTCCATACCCCCACCAGGGGCAGCAATATCCTGGATTTGTCATTACCAATATGGGCAACTGATGTTCCATGCCAGAGGCCAACTCCTCATTGGTCAGATCTGACCACAAGCTAATCACCCTAGACGTCAGTATCCCGACCCCATCCCCCATTAAGGAAACCACAGTAAAAAAAACTTCTCTAAAGCCAACTTCATGCTTCTTAAGACAGAAATGGCAACTTCATGACACCCATACAGACGGAAAATAGAAGTACAACTGCTAAATCCTATACAACTGCACTATATAAGCACATACATGAGTGCATGGATCGTGCCATCCCCAGCAGAACCAAGATGCTATCCTCCAAAAAAAAAAAAAAAAAAAAGGCCAATCTGGTGGTTCCCTGCCATAAACAAACTTTACAATGGAAGGAAGAAGCTGTTGCAAAAAAAAAGAGTAAAATCCTCTGATTGCAGGAACTCCCAGGTCAGCCTCAGTAAGAAGCTGAGATCCCTCATAAAATGCTCCAAAGCTAGTTACGAAAATAAAATTGCCACTGATTCTAAAGACAACCACAAAGCATTCTGCAGCTATGTCAAGAATCTCGATGGTGACACTCAGATCTGCTCTGAGCTACAGCACAATGGCACTAGATATGCAGAGCCAACTGATATTGCCAACAATCTTGACAGATAGGTTCAGTACAAACTTCACCCCCCAAAGGGCCCATCACTATACTGGAAGAATGCAAAGCCCCTGTGATCACGGCTGCACAAGTAGAGACCGCATTCTACAAAGCCAGGAACACAGCATCCATGGGACCTGACAACATCCCAGGCTGCATTCTGCATGAACTACAGAACGAGCTGGCACCCCCTACCTAAGTACCATGTTCAGTCTTAGCCTCACTTCAGGCTTTGTGCCTACTGAATGGCATACAGCAATGGTTATCCCACTCCACAAAGGGGGCACCACCACGGACCCCGGGAACTACTGCCCTATTAGCCTGACGAGCCTGGTCTGCAAGGCCATGGAATGTATCATCTTGGAGCTTATAAACAAGGACCTAGGTAATCTCCAAACTCTGGACCACACTCTGGATTTGTAAAAGGTAGGTCATGTCTCCTAAACCTGATTGACTTCTTTGAAGCAGCCACCAGAGCTGTGGGCGAGGGAACGGTGGTGCACACCGCCTTTCTTGACCTTGCTAAGGCTTTCAACACCATCCCCCACTCTGGAATTATTGATAAACTCACTAGACTGGGCTTAAATCCCCATGTCACAAGATGGATGGCCAACTGGCTCACTGACAGAACCCACACAGTGGAGTATCACAGGGCTCAGTCCTGGGTCCTCTCCTGTTTGGCATCTACTTCTCAGATGTCCAGGCTAATACAGCAGGTCTTTGGCTAACGAAATTTGTAGACTGCAAACTAGGTGCCATAATAGAATTGCCTAATGATGTGTATATTCTACAAAAGGGCCTTCCTGAGACGGATGATTGGTGTCAGTCATGGCCTCAAGCTCAATGCCAGCAAGTGCATTGTCATCCCCTTTGGGAAAAACACTGTACCCATGAACTACCATGTAGGCAGTAGCCTACTTAACACCAAAAGTGTGATGAGACCTTGGGACACAGGTGGACAGTAGTCTCTCCTTTGATGATCACATTGCCACAATAGTCAGGAAATCCTTCTACGTGGCACACATCATCGCAAAGGGGTTCACCTCCAGAAAAAAGAGGTCATTGTTCCTCTCTACTCCTCCCTCATCAGACCCATTATAGAATACACTGCCCCATTTGGCATGTACCTCTCAAAACATCTACAACAACTTGAAAGGCCACAGAAATACCTCACTAAGAGAATTACCAGCCTCAAGCAAATGTCATATGTAGACAGTCTCAAAAAACTCCAGCTTTACCCTGTCACTTATCGCCTACTCAGAGGCGACCTCTGCCTAACATACAAAGCCATGTCAAACCCAGATCTATTGGACATGCTACACTTAAAGAAACCCCAATCCCTCCTAGCCACACGCTCCAGGGACATAAACCTTGCCACCACAATAAACAGAACATGCAGGAGGGATAGATTCCTGTCCCAGAGACTTCCCATGCTCTGGAACAGACATTCTTGTCAAGCAAAGCTCCTCATTAGCCCTCTTTAAGAAAAATCTTGACAATTGGATGGGAAATAGGAAATCCACCCTGGGGATCACTTCTGTGGCTCTGCTAGACAGGGGTACAGGAAAATAACTTTCTTTGGTGGAGAAAGCCAGGGAACTTTTTTGGCTAGGCTTATATAGGCCCCCAGGGCTGATAGCCTAGTACCTACGTATGAACCTGTTAATGCATAGAGCTAATAGTCCCTGCCAGGGATCCACTTTATATAACCAGAAAACCACTTACTCCAACTTCATAACGCCAAGACCACTTTAGTGACATGGCACATTATAGAATGTCTGGAACATTGCAATGTCACTCCAGGAAGCTAACCACTGGGCTACTATAGTGAACTTTGCTCTTTTCTCTGCTATAGTGCGATCTGAAAGTTGCTCTATTTAGTAGGGGGATGCCCCCCACATCAGTAGGTTTGACTTACTTTGGTTATTTTTTTCACTATGGCACAGTGGTTAGTTTCTTGGCGTGACATTGCGATGTTCCAGGTGTTCGATAATGTACTGTTTCCTTAAAGTGGTCTCGATGTTATGAAGTTCGAGTAAGTGGTTTTTCAGTTATATAAAGTAGATCCCCTACCAGAAACAAGCATCATGGAAAATTCAAAAATAAACCACCATTGTGGTCTGTCATCATATATAAACTGTATAATAAAGTAAACAAACTTGTGTGTGTGTGTGTGTGTGTGTGTGTGTGTGTGTGTGTGTGTGTGTGTGTGTCTGTGTGTGTGTATGTATATGTGTGATATATATATATATATATATATATATATCACACACATATATATATATATATATATATGTATATATATATATATATATATATATATATATATATATATATATGGGTTCCCTTCAGAATCTCGAACTACTGAAATCCTGAAGTTCGGAGATTTTGACTTGGTGGTTCTGGTGTTGCAGTGTGTGAGTGGGTGGTTGGAGATGTAGGTAAGTGTTTGTGTTTTACGGGTTTTGGGTAGGAGCTTTAGTGTGTGTCTGTGTGATGTGTATGTGCGAGGGGAATGTAGCTTTTGCGTCATGGTGTTTTTGTGTGTTTGTGTAGTGCGACTTCGGAGTTAGTATATTTAAGTAGGGGGATGTGGGGGGTGCAGCCCCACACATGGGTGGTGCATGGGGGCTTGCCCTCCTGCTTGTATGTAGGGTAAGTGTTTGTGTATGTGAAGGGAGGTGTATGTTTGTGTCTGTGGTATGTTTAGTGTAGAAGTCGCGATTTTAAATTTCGCTCTTCTGGGATTTTGGGTTTTTTGGATTTTCGGCTTCATGGTCTCGAGATACTGAAATTCGAGATTTCAGTACTTTGAGATTGTGAAGTGAATCC
This sequence comes from Protopterus annectens, assembly GCF_019279795.1. NCBI lineage: Eukaryota > Metazoa > Chordata > Ceratodontiformes > Protopteridae > Protopterus > Protopterus annectens. The sequence continues at coordinate 167,958,459 of NC_056726.1, forward strand.
GTGAATCCATATAATCAGTCCTAAACCCCTTTTCTTAAGGCAAATACCAATACATTACAAAAACCTGAAAAACATTAACAGGTCCCCTAAAGGAGCCCATGGTTGTAGGCTGGCAGCTGGAACCAAAAGTAATTTGTAAATCCTTCACTAGTTATGTTAGAGCACTAAGGAACAGTACTGGTTTTAAAGAGCACCTTTTATTCTGACCCAGTAGACATGGTCTTCCTCGTAAAGAAATTCAGTGCCAAATTTACCCGTGGACATCCATACAAAGCCCTAAAATACCCAAATCACACTCCCCAGTTGGCTGTAAAGGTCTTCTGCTGAAAGTGCTGTCCAAAACCAAAAATATTTCCTTTATGGAGCCTGATAGTATACCTGGTTGCTTAATTACTAATGTTAAACATGCCGTTACAGACCCCACAGTGCACAACCACCCAACTGTGTAATGTAAATTTAGCTATTGGTTTTTGTCCCTGATGTGCATGGTACATTGCAGTAGAGCTGCTCCTCCATAAGGATAGTTTTAAAACCGTCCCAGGTAATTATAGGCTTGTCAGTCTTACAAGCTTTATCTGCAAAGCAATGAAGTATTTTAACTGACCTCATAAACTATTTTGTCAAATATATTATTAGACTTGACTACCAACCATTTGGCTTTGTGAAAGGTAGAGTTTGTCTACTGAATCTAGTCAACTTATTCAAAAAGGTTTCTAAGGTTACAGACTGTGGCTGTGTGTTGCACATGGTGTATCTTGCCCTGGCCAAGGCCTTCGGCAGCATTCCCCATGCTGGCTCATACAGAAGCTAAATTGCTTTAATAATAGACCCATACGTAGTAAGATGGATAGCAGACTGTCTGAAAGACAAAACCCACCGAGTCTGAATTACAGGCACCTCATCAGAAAGTATGGAAAAAAACGGGGATTTTTAGTGCTTGATGTTAATAGTGCATATTTTTAGCCATTACTTCTCAGATCTCCAAGCAGAGAGCCAAGACCTCTGGCTAACAAATTGCAGATGACTGTAAATTTGGGGTTGTTGTTAATTTACCCTCCGACACTCAAAGCCTTCACAATAAACTTACCTTACTAAGCTCAATGTGCACTTAAAATGTGCTCACATTAAATGCTAAAAAGTGTAGTATCATCACTTTTGGTAAACACCACCTGTCACTTGTCCCTCTCTAATAAAGATGACAAACTGGTGGGGTAGCTCGTTTAGATGCTTTATTACATAGAAACACATCAGGATGGATAGCAGCATCATAAAATGTAAACAAACTGATTAACAGTCAGACCTTACAGACATACATGCTTACATCTCCGCAGCTTACTACAAAATGGCAGTCAGGCTCGCACATGCTCTGTATTTATACACTTGTTCAAGCCGTTAGCTTTTTAAGGATACATACACGCACATTGATCTACATACTCCCTCTTAAAAAGATTGCCTTTAGTTGAAAGTAACATTAGTTAGACCTGCATTACTATAGACACTAGAAACAGTTTTCAAGTCCAGGTTGCTGTGCATCTATAACATGGTTTGGAGATGTGACCAGATCTGATAACGATCTGGACTGGGTATAGCAACAGGGACAGTCTTTGGTGAACAACTCCTATCAGCAACTTCTGGATTCATCACAAGAATGGGAATAGTCTCTGGAACTTCTTTTGGAACTGGAATGTTGGACAACTCACTCTGAGATGGTCTTTTTCACAGGCTATGTGCTGTGGTATAGGCTCAGATACCAGCTTCAGAGGTTTCCATTTCTGCCTAAACTCTACCCTTTGTGATTCCACAGCATACAGTTTTGGCTCTGAGCATATATTCGTCATGACTCCAATGCAATCATAACCTTTGGACATTTGCATCCTTACCACTTCTCCTTCTCGTAATGGATGGAGCGGTTTGCTGGCCTTATCGTAGCAGGACTCCAACAGATTGGTTTTCACTGACCTGTTCTTGACACGTGGAACTAACAATTGAGTACTGATTGGTAATGTGGTTCTGGTTTGTCTCAAAGTCTCTGGGCAGGTGGACCAAGATGTTTATCATGAGGAATACTTCTGAGATTCAAGAGATTCAGGAAAACATCACTATCTGCTTGTTTTGACTTCTTTAGTAACTGTTTTGCACTTTGAACTGCACGTTCTGCCTAACCATTTGACTGCAGATACTCTGGGCTACTCGGGACATGAGTAAAGTCTCACTCTTCAACAAATCTTTTAAACTGTTGGCTTGTAAACTGTGAGCTTTTGTCAGAAATAATTTTGTGCGGACTACCATGAACTGCAAAGTGATGCTTCATCTCGGTGATGACAGTATCGGATGCTAAATTAGTAAGTAGGTCAGTCTTGAACCAATTTGAATAAGAGTCTACTAACACCAAATAATGTTGACCATTCCATTCGAAAATGTCAGTACCTACTGTCGACAAAGGTAGTTCAGGAATCTTGTTTAGCTGAAGTGGTTCTTTCTGTTGATGTGACTTAGTACTATTACACACAGAACAAGATGAAAGTACTCAATGTCTTGTGACATAGAAGGCCAAAATACTATACCTCTCAACTTTCTTTTGGTAGAGTCTGCTCTTGGGTGGCCATGATGCAAGATAGTAATGTACTCTTGTTGCAAGGACTTTGGAGCAATTACTTTCAGACCTTTCATAATGATACCATTGTCGGGCACAATCTCATCTCTGTATGGAAAATAAGGTTGGACTTCTTGAGGTAAACTAGATTGCTTTGATGGCCATCCTTGTTGAATAAAGTGGTTGAGCCTCTGTAAAACTGGATTTGTGGCTGCATGATCTCTCAGCTCATCAAGATGTGTGGAAGAAAAATTTCTCACTTCCATGACTTCAAAATCAAGGTTCTCATGTTCGGTGGTGTTTCTGGGCGATCTAGACTATGTTTTAACAAGATAAAGAAGTTTTCCTTTCTATTAGACGAGTGAAATTATACTTTTGCAATCTCATCATGCATTGCAATCTGGCTGGAGCTATAATACAAAGGCTTTCTCAAAATAGTGACTAGAGGTTGGTGGTCTGTTTCAATCTGGATAGCTCTACCATAAACATAACCATGGAACTTTAAACATGCAAACATAATTGCCAAAAGCTGTTTCTCGATCTGAGCATACTGCATTTCGATTTGGGTAAGAGTTCTCAGTGCATAGGCAGTAGGTTGACCCTCTTGTAGAATGACTGCACCTAGACCAAATTTCGAAGCATCACAAGAAAGAGTAACTGGCTTGTGAACATCATAGTATCAGAGTTGGTAGACTGGCAATTCTCTTTTTCAGGACATTAAATGCTCTTTGGTGCTGTTCTAACCAAGACCAGGATACATCTTTACATGTCAGCTCTCTGAGTGGTGGTGATATTTGACTCAAGTCTGGAATGAGCTTGCCTAGGTAATTAACCATGCCAAGAAAACTTTGCAACATAATGCATCCGAAATTATCCAAGTGCAACTAACACTGGGCAAGACTGCAAGCCAGGTTGTAGCTTGTTGCAGATCCCCCGCCATGCCACAGGTTGCCCACTCCACATTTCTTGATATACTGGGCAATATTAAGGTACAGCCCAGTACCCTAATAATGGGCAATTTCAACTACCCCACATGAACTGGCAAAACTACTCATGTACTGACTCATTTGCTCAACGCTTTCTGGAATTTATAAATTCCAACGCCCTGGTTCAGCTTGTCCATACCCCCACCAGGGGCAGCAATATCCTGGATTTGTCATTACCAATATGGGCAACTGATGTTCCATGCCAGAGGTCAACTCCTCATTGGTCAGATCTGACCACAAGCTAATCACCCTAGACGTCAGTATCCCGACCCCATCCCCCATCAAGGAAACCACAGTAAAAAAAACTTCTCTAAAGCCAACTTCATGCTTCTTAAGACAGAAATGGCAACTTCATGACACCCATACAGACGGAAAATAGAAGTACAACTGCTAAATCCTATACAACTGCACTATATAAGCACATACATGAGTGCATGGATCGTGCCATCCCCAGCAGAACCAAGATGCTATCCTCCAAAAAAAGCCCAATCTGGTGGTTCCCTGCCATAAACAAACTTTACAACGGAAGGAAGAAGCTGTTGCAAAAAAAAAAGAGTAAAATCCTCTGATTGCAGGAACTCCCAGGTCAGCCTCAGTAAGAAGCTGAGATCCCTCATAAAATGCTCCAAAGCTAGTTACGAAAATAAAATTGCCACTGATTCTAAAGACAACCACAAAGCATTCTGCAGCTATGTCAAGAATCTCGATGGTGACACTCAGATCTGCTCTGAGCTACAGCACAATGGCACTAGATATGCAGAGCCAACTGATATTGCCAACAATCTTGACAGATAGGTTCAGTACAAACTTCACCCCCCAAAGGGCCCATCACTATACTGGAAGAATGCAAAGCCCCTGTGATCACGGCTGCACAAGTAGAGACCGCATTCTACAAAGCCAGGAACACAGCATCCATGGGACCTGACAACATCCCAGGCTGCATTCTGCATGAACTACAGAACGAGCTGGCACCCCCTACCTAAGTACCATGTTCAGTCTTAGCCTCACTTCAGGCTTTGTGCCTACTGAATGGCATACAGCAATGGTTATCCCACTCCACAAAGGGGGCACCACCACGGACCCCGGGAACTACTGCCCTATTAGCCTGACGAGCCTGGTCTGCAAGGCCATGGAATGTATCATCTTGGAGCTTATAAACAAGGACCTAGGTAATCTCCAAACTCTGGACCACACCCTGGATTTGTAAAAGGTAGGTCATGTCTCCTAAACCTGATTGACTTCTTTGAAGCAGTCACCAGAGCTGTGGGCGAGGGAACGGTGGTGCACACTGCCTTTCTTGACCTTGCTAAGGCTTTCAACACCATCCCCCACTCTGGAATTATCGATAAACTCACTAGACTGGGCTTAAATCCCCATGTCACAAGATGGATGGCCAACTGGCTCACTGACAGAACCCACACCAGTGGAGTATCACAGGGCTCAGTCCTGGGTCCTCTCCTGTTTGGCATCTACTTCTCAGATGTCCAGGCTAATACAGCAGGTCTTTGGCTAACGAAATTTGTAGACTGCAAACTAGGTGCCATAATAGAATTGCCTAATGATGTGGATATTCTACAAAAGGGCCTTCCTGAGACGGATGATTGGTGTCAGTCATGGCCTCAAGCTCAATGCCAGCAAGTGCATTGTCATCCCCTTTGGGAAAAACACTGTACCCATGAACTACCACGTAGGCAGTAGCCTACTTAACACCAAAAGTGTGATGAGACCTTGGGACACAGGTGGACAGTAGTCTCTCCTTTGATGATCACATTGCCACAATAGTCAGGAAATCCTTCTCGTGGCACACATCATCAAAGGGGTTCACCTCCAGAAAAAAGAGGTCATTGTTCCTCTCTACTCCTCCCTCATCAGACCCATTATAGAATACACTGCCCCATTTGGCATGTACCTCTCAAAACATCTACAACAACTTGAAAGGCCACAGAAATACCTCACTAAGAGAATTACCAGCCTCAAGCAAATGTCATATGTAGACAGTCTCAAAAAACTCCAGCTTTACCTGTCACTATCGCCTCAAGCAAATGTCATGAATGTAGACAGCTCCCT
>NC_056726.1:167964604-167969604 GCF_019279795.1 Protopterus annectens
TGATCACTTATCATAGCTGTCCATTGTTCTTTTCTATGCGGTATCCTCGGTTCCGGAACGTAGTCTTAACTCCACATTAGGATTAGTCATGTCGTGCGTTGAAGTGGTGCTAAATTAAATTGATTGAAAGAAAAAACGATAGACCACTTCGACCAAAGAGTCCTTAGATAAATTCACCAAAAATATAAAACAAACAAACTTCGGACTCACCACGACTTAATAAAATAAAAGCAAAATTTTATTAAGGTAAGCGCTTTCGCATATCCTCTGATACGCTTCCTCAGACCATGAACATTTCACTAAAACAATGAACTTATATACTCTCTGCATTGACACAAATCACTTAAACAATTAATCATGATTGAACATAATGAGCTAAATGATTAATTAATTGAGTGAACAAATAAAGCTCTAGCTTAGGATGAATATCCAAGACCTTTACTAAATGAGTATATAAAAGGACCTTGTTTCTTATATTTCTTGTATAGATGTTCTTGTATAGATAGGTCATAAGACCTGTTGGTAATTATTCAATTAATCAATCAAGTTTTTCCAATTGATGAAACAAGAGATGTGAAAATACAAACAATAATATAACAAAAATATATATATATATAAATCATTAAATTGTCAAGTGTAAAAAATTTGATAAACATCAATGACTAAAAACTAAGAATACAATCATAAAAATATTAAAAACAACTGATCAAAAAGTATCAACAAAGTTTTCTGGCTCTCAAATGTGGTTTTAGTGAAACTGATTCATTGAGACCTCGCCCTTTATGGGCTGATAGCCTGAGTATCCAATGTAACTCAGCTTGTGCAGTTAGGTTTACCATATCTCCCGAGCGTGAAGATTCATCTCCCGAGCGTGAAGATTCTATTTGTGTGTGTAAAACCTGAAAGAGAAAGGTGTGTTGCACACCATACTTCATCATGTGCTTCGCTATTGCACTGTAATCTTGATTTCTATGAAAACAATAAAAGTGATCTCTGATACGCTCATGCAACGTTCTGTTGGTCATACCAACATAAAAACTAAAACAAGTTATACAGTGAGCTGCATAGACAATGTTTCTTGTATTACAAGTACTGTTATTTCTAAGTTCCCAAAGAATACCAGTATCTGGATGTTTAAAATATCGAAACTGGTCTATGTGTTTGCATTGTGCACAGCTACCACATTGTTTGGTCCCAAAAAACTGCTCAGAATTTCCCTTAAATTCCATGTTGCTACCATAACATAGAAGTTGTTTCAAATTCTTCATGTTGCGATGTAAAAAATGAGGATACTCTCCTACAATACTTGAAAGTTTCTCATTCGTCATAAGTATATTCCAATTTTCCCTAATGGCTTGTTCAACTACCACCGTATTCATAGAATATGGTAAAATGACAGATTGTCTAATTTCCTTCTTTTTTTGCTGTTCAAAGCTGCCCTTGCCAACTTTTCTATCAGAAAAGTATGGCTGTGCTCTGGTTTCCCTGAGAGAATTAATGTTGGAATAAACCCTAGAAATTTCAGATGGACAATAGCCTCTACATAACAAACCTGTTTTTAGTTCATTCAATTCTGCACTAAACTGTCCATCATCACAGGACAGTCTGGACAGCCTCATAGCTTTGTCCTTTGACAATGTTTTCAAAAATCATAGGTTTGTGCATGCTGGTTCTGTGTAAGAATGCAGGTTTGTAACAAGGTTTGCGATAAACCTTAGTCACATATTTATTACACTGTTTAAAAATAGTCAAATCCAAGAAATTGATGGATTCTTGAGAGAAGTCTAAAGTAAATTTCAAAAAGGAATCTTCATTGTTGATTCCTTGCAAAAAAGATATTAATTTATCGGGAGTCCCCTTCCACAGAAAAAACAAATCATCTACGAACCTGCGGTAAAAAATAATGTTATTATTATTGAATATATGTGTGTTCTCCCAATGCACCATGACCAGATTAGCGTAGCTATTGGCACAACTAGTGCCCATAGCTACCCCCTTCGTTTGTCTATAACAGGTATTGTCATAGAGAAAGATGTTGTTCTCTAAAATCAACTCTAATAGGAGACAGAAAAAATCTATTTTATGTATGTCAAATGTTTCCAAATCAGTTAATAAAGTTTTTATACAAGCAATACCTGTGTTATTAGGGATGCAAGTAAAAAGAGAGACCACATCCACAGTCACTAATAAAAGACCATCAAGATTACCAATACTGGAAACAAAGGAATACAAGTCCGTTAAAAATTGTTCCGTATCCTTTAAAATATGTTTGAAGTTCTCTATTACTTTTCTGAGCTCGAATTCTAAATACACAGACAAGGGTTCCAATGTTTTGACCGTTAATGAAATGTACACCAATGAAAGGTGCTCCAATGTCGTATACTCCAATGAAATGCCTGCCAATGAAATGCATTCCTATGTTTTAACATCCAATGAAATGCTTTCCAATGTTTTAACTGCCAATGTTTTAACATCCAATGAAATGCTTTCCAATGTTTTAACATCCAATGAATGGTACACCAATGAAAAGGTCGCTAGTGATGCATACTCCAATGAAATGGCCTTAAGCTGAACGCCAAAAAATGTATAGTCATACCCTTTGGGAAAAACAAGGTACCCACAAATTACCACACAGGTGGTAATCCATTAAGTACGGAAGAGGTAATCGGGGACCTAGGGACCCAGGTTGACAGTAACCTCTCATTTGACACTCACATTGCCAAAGTGGTTAGGAAGACCTTCTATATTGCCCACCTTATCATGAAGGGTTTCAAATCTAGATCAAGAGAGGTCATTGTGCCCCTGTACTATTCTCTTATCAGGCCAATGATGGAGTACAATGCCCCAATTTGGGATGTATCTTACCCGACACCTGCAGCAGTTGGAAAGACCCCAAAAGTTCCTCACCAAGAAGATAAAGGGTCTTAAACATATGTCATATGCTGCCCGACTGAAAAAACTCCAGCTCTATTCAGTCGCATACCGCCTACTCAGAGGTAATCTGTGCCTGACGTACAAGGCCATGTCCAATCCGGAATAAATGGACATGCTCTACCTCAGAAAATCCAAATCCATCAGAGCCACGAGAGCAGGAGACTTAAACCTCAACACAGAAATAAATAGGACGTGCTGGAGGGACAGATTCATAACCCAGAGGCTCCCTACACTCTGGAACAGAATCACAATCCATGTTAGGCAGAGCCCCTCACTAACTCTATTCAAGAGAAATCTTGACGAGTGGATGGGAGATCGTAGGTTTACCCCGGGGGTCATCTCTGTGTCACTACTAGACAGAGGCACAGTAAACTAAACCCTAAAAGGGCGTAGTATTCTCATCCTAAGGGGTGGTGAAAGCCACACACACTCTGGCTAGGCTTATAAATGCCCTAGGGCAGATAGCCTAGTACAAACCTATGAACCTAAATGCTCCCCAATGTTTTAACATCCAATGAAATGCCCGCTAATGTTCTGTACTCTAATTCTTCAACAGCCGAAGAAATGATAGCCGATGTTATGCATGAATTGTCTAGCTACAGTAACAAGGAGCCTAGCAGTTTTAATAGCGACTCCCTTTTTAGCAATTCTAACAGTAACTACAGTGACTCCCTCTTTAGCAATTTTAGCACAGGCAGTATACCCGCCACTACCGATAGAAACCGCCACAGTAGTAGCACTAGCTACACACTCGAAGGGCCAAGTTATACAGACAGCTCCAGTACTGCTGGCTGGGCGCCCTCCCCTATACCGAGCAATAGAGATAACAGAGAAAGGAGCACAGAGTAGCTCAAAATGTAGCACCAGACCCCACTCGCGCCGTCAGCATGCCCGGGTCCCCTTACGATTCCGATACCTCGGACGATAGCGATGTAAAACCAGCCGTACTTAAAAGAAAAGTACGTTCAACCCCACACTCCAAGGCAATATCAACGTCTTTGCCAAAGTGTGCGAATACGAGCTCCGCTCTTAACAGCAAGCCAAAAGGGTTTAAAAATAACCTCACCAGAAATGAAAAAAGAGCCTTACAAGCTCTCAAGGCAAACAAAGAGATCACAGTCCTCAAAGCGGATAAAGGAGCAGGGATTGTGGTACTTGACACTGCAACCTATAACCGCAAAATGGAGGAAATTCTAAAAAATAAAGATCACTACCGTTTAGTTAGCAAAACAGAAGTCCTGAGCAAGTTCGAACTCATAGACTCTACATTGCTCAAACTTGCACAAAGCAAAGCCATCTCCGAAGAAGAACTCGACTTCATGAAAGTCGATTCCCCTGAAGTGGGAAAACTCTTCGGAATACCCAAAATCCATAAAAACAACACCGACCCCCCACTGAGACACATTGTCTCGTCCAAAAGGACAAAAACAGAGTATATCTCTGAACTTTTAGATCACCTCTTCAACCCCTTTGCTCAAACAGCAAAGTACTACCTCAAGGACTCTTGGGAATTCCTTAACAGGATCCACGAGTTCCAAAACAATACCGTACCAGAAAACATCACGCTAGTCACCCTAGATATTGTGGCGCTATACCCTAGCATCCCACACCTACAGGGTAACGAATTTGTGTATAACTACCTTACGAGGCACAGAGGGATGAAAGCTGATAGAGCAGAAACCTTATGCTCACTGCTAAAAATCGTGCTAGAAAACAATTTCTTCAGCTTCAATGAAGCTATCTACCAGCAACTCAAAGGTGTTGCCATGGGGGCAAAAATGGCCCCCGCATATGCAAATTTAGTTCTCAGCTCATGGGAAGCTGACACATTCACCCAGATAGAAGGCTTCGAACACATTGCCATGTACTTTAGGTACATTGACGATATGTTCCTTCTTTGGATTGGGTCGAACACAGAACTAGAAAGCTTCCTTGAAAAAAACAGAAACAGCATCAGCTTCCTAGACTTCACTATAGCAGGGAAAGGCCACAGCATTAACTTCCTTGATGTCACCCTCAGCTTCAACCCCCACAGCCGGAGCTTCAGCTCCACGCTGTACAGAAAA
>NC_056726.1:167974604-167982104 GCF_019279795.1 Protopterus annectens
AGCTCAGCAAAGCACTTTGTTTAACAGCCATAAGATGGACATTTCAGATATGTTTATCTTTCCAATCCCAACGTATGTAATCAGCTCTATTTGAATATCGGCAAGTGCAGTTCACCTCCGTTACCATAGACGACAACAACTGCATTCATTAAAACCATCAAATATTTATTCACATCGAACAATGACTTAAGAATAAAAATAAAAACAACAAAACAAAGGATAAGCGCTTTTGGGTCTCCTCAACGACCCTTCATCAGATCCATGTATACTGTGCAGTTGATGCCCGTTTAAAAATTGCTCTCTGCCAATATAGTGCTAGATGACAGATGATGTCACATCACACACCACTTCTCATACCACGCCTCTTTAGCTCTGCTTTCATGGGAAATGTAGTGTTCAGTCTCTGTCTCCTGTGGGTTTGTAGTCTTCCAAACCAATACATTTCTTCCTGTTCCAATCTATTATTGCTGTCACCTCCCCTTTCTGAGATGGAAACAATTCTGAGAACTCTAAACTTAAAATTATGTCCTTCATTGTCCCTAACATGTTTGGCAAGAGGATTCTTATAGTCTTTGAGCCTGATATCACTTATATGCTTTGACAGTCTCTCCTTGAGTTGTCTTACTGTCTTTTCAACATAAAAATGGTCGCACAATGAACATGTGGCCAGGTATACTATATTTTTTGTATTACAGTCAGCATAGAAACTACAGGTGTATTTATTTTTGGTAATAGGATGCTCAAAGCTATTCTCTGTGCATATATACCTGCACATAGTACACCTTCTACATGGGAATGTCCAAATTCTGTCAGAGTTGATGTATGGTAGTAGACAATCTTCTTTGCATAGCCTATTCATCAGATTACTTGCATTCCTATAACCAAACTTAGGTACTTCTCCAATTGCTTCTTTGCATTCCTCACTTGACAACAGTATCTTCCAATTCCTTCGAATAATATTGCATATTCCCTCAGTATCTGTTGTATGTGTAAGAATCATTTTAACTTCTCTTTGCTCATTCCTGTTGTTTCTTAAATCTGCACCTTCTTATTTTCCTTTAAGGTATGGCTTGCCTCTCGTTTTTCTTTCTAATAGCACATTATGTTTCATTCTCACTATATCCTTTTCTCCGTATCCTCTCGCCTCCAAGTGTTCAGACATATCATTCATAACTCTAACAAGGGTTGCATCATTCGAATGTATCCTGGATGTTCTGACCTCTCATGACATTCCTATATGTATATTTTGGATGCATACTATTCCTTGGTAGTATATTATTCTTCCAACATTCTTTTTTTAAACAAGCTGGTTTCTATGTTCCCTTCTTTATCTTGCAACATTCTCACATCTAAAAAGTCCATTTGACTTTCATTGCTCAGAATAGTAAACTTCAAAAAGTTGGTGCTATTCTCCAGATATCTGTGGAAATTGTTGAGCTCCATGACATCACCTTCCCATAAAATATAAATATCATACACAAATCTCTGATATACCTTTAAGCATTTCCTCCAAGTATTGTCTTGATATATTACTTTATCTTCCCATTGCGCCAACACTATGTTGGCATATCTGTTCGTGCATGGCGTACCCATTGCCACACCACATAGTTGTACATAGAATTTACTGCTGAAAATGTAGACATTGTTCTCAAGTATCAACTTCGTTAACTCACATGTAACTGTGATTTTACTTTCTTCATATTCTCCTTTAGTCAACATAAATTCTCTTAATGCGGCTATGCCATAATTATTGGGAATGCTTGTAAATAAACTCTTGATATCCATACAAACCATTAAGTGTTTCTTTTTATCTTTTTTGTTCTTTATGTATACACTTGATTTCTCATTAAATGCTTTCGTATCTTTCAGAACTTCTGGTGCTTTTACTAGCTCTTTCTTAATGTGGTTCTCCACATATATAGAGGCTGGCTCAGTGATTCAACCTGCCCCTGCCACAACAGGCCTCACTGGTGGTCTCTGTGGATTCTTATGTATTTTAGGAAGACATTTAAATGCCGGAATCAATGGAAACTACACCTGCAAATAGTTACATAGCTCAATTGATATTCGACCCCTTTCTTTCATTTCTTCTATATGCAGCCTCACCTTCATTTTGATCTTCTCTAGGTCACAGTTGTTTATTTCTTTATATGAGGAAACATCCTCTAATAGGATTGTTACTTCCTCTATATATTTATCACTGTCCATTAAGACCACACCTCCCCCTTTCTCAGCAGGTCTAATTGTTACTCTTATTTTCCTCTAGTTCTGAGCCTGTCTCTCTTCCTTTGTAATATTAAAAGACCTTTTTCTACTGTTCTGTATATATTCCAAGATATATTTTTCACAGACATTCAGGAAAGTGTCCATGACTGCATTATTCTGTGGTACAAAACAATTTGGTTTCTTAAATAGGTCTAATTCCATTCCTTTGTTTTTCTTATACATATTTCTTAACATCTCATCCAAACATCTTCAGGCTCTATATTACTTCATTCACTTCCATGCCTCTCATGGGTATAAATTTGAGGCCCTTGTTGAGAATACTCTTTTGTGCATTGTTTAACTGAAAGGATGACAAATTAAAAACCAAACTATCATTGATTTCTTTATTTATTTCTCTTCCACATATGACCTTCTCCTTTTTCTCATCCTGCTTAATCTCATTTCCTTTCTGCTCCTCACCTCTCTTATTACGGGAAAAACTGGAAAACCCATATCTTTTACCACAGCTTTTGACATAGCACCTGGTATGTTGTTTCTGCCCTCTCTCTTTTCATTCTCAATCATTATTCCAGATGTCTGATTATTCATGAGCACTATTTCATGATGGAATGTATCTTTCCGGCTCTTCAGCCCTTTCATCATTCTCTCTTTGTCCGTTTTGATTTATTATTCTATCTTTATTTATCTCCTTCCAACAATGTGCATCATTGCGTGGATTATTCTGTGGTACTTTATCCCTATGTTCCAACATGTAAATATATATGTATATGTATATATATATATATATATATATATATATATATATATATATATATATAATGTGTGTGTGTGTGTGTGTATATATCTATCTATATATATATGTATGTACATATTATATGTACTTCAAAAACTTCTCAAAATGAAAGAGACGAAGGAGCAAGTGGAAATAGCTTTGGAGTATAACGTTCTTAATTTCACCAGAGTCCCTGCAGATAGGGACAGGAAAAGCCACAGTCCAATCACGTATATCTGACTGTGAAGACATCGTCGAAGATATGGAGGAAGGTGTGTCTGAAGAAGGAAATGCTATAGGACAAGAGGAAGGACATAGTTCTGCAAATGAAGAAGAGGAGGTTCTTACTTGGTGAGAAGCATCTATGTATGTAATATATATATATATATATCAAACCAGGAAGAAAAACTGTAGCAACACTAAACCACGGAATCCAAAAGTAGAAAGACACCACACTCTCCGAAAAATGCCCAGATAAGTTCTGCTGTTGAATTTCAACTTCCGTATTGTAGCAAACACTTCAACGGTTCAAGAATAGCCAAAAAGATAAACAGGTCCAATTAAACAATTCTTTTATTCCACAGCACCACCACAAGTAAAACAAAACGGTAAACACAAGCGCTTTCGCCCGTTAAGTACGGGCTTTTTCAAGTGTACTGGTTTGTTGTAGAACTCCATATTTAAATAAAACAACCCTGTCATGTGCTTGCATTAATTGAATTATCACCATCAATTAATTATGTATAAAATATTTAAAAAAACATTTTATAAAATGTACTTCCATCAGTTAAAGTACTTACAATGCTTTGACTAAACTTATAAATGCCCACCATATGACTAATGAAAATAAAACCTAGTTAAGAAATCACATAATGTCGTAAAAGATTTTTGTTTAAAAAATTATGTCTTTAAATACAATGCAAACTTGTCCAGAATATATTTCACTAAATGAATTACTAAAATAATTCACTATTACTGAAAACTTAAAAAAGCCCTGCTTTAACTTCCTGTGCAGGACTCGATATTGTCAGGTCCCCTATTCTTTGTGTTTTGTAGTGTTATCCCCCACATCTTTGTCATTCACTATCACAAAAATACAAATATGTTGTGACTGTGTGTGAAAAGAATATATATCTACATACTCATACTTCATTTCAACCTATTTCTTTTGGCTCTGAGAATGTCACCAATGCTAGTCCCCTCATTTAAACCTGGGTGTTTTGTCGCATTTAAATTCAGCTGCCAGATGAGTTCCTTAATACCAAGAGCTGTTTCCCAGTCTCCTCCTCTTAAATCTTGCCTTACTTTGTCAATAACAAAAAATTTTAATGACATGTTCTTACAGATCAAGGAATGCTTATAAAAAGCATTTGTTTCTTTTTTTGTTTTGATATCATTTATGTGCTCATATATTCTACGTTTGAATTGTCTTTCAGTTTTGCCCACATAAAATGATGGGCAATTCTGACACAAACCTAAATATACCACGCCCGATGAATTACAATTGTAGTTAGATTTAGCATGGAGAGTTGTTTTACGAGCAACAATACTAACTTGATCTTTGTTGATAAGATATGGACACTGTTTGCATCGGCCACATGAAAAAGTACCTTTTCGTTTGTGTACTAACCCTTGCTGTTTTTCTATTACATTCATGTTTTGCTCAAATATTCCTTTCAAATTAATATTTCTTTTTCTAATAAAGGAAATGTGTTCTGGAAAAATTTTATTAAATTCATCTTGTGAAGAAATCATGGGCCATAAATTCTTAAACGTACTCTCAATAAATGTAGCATCTTGCGAATATGTGTATACAAAGCTGCCATTTTTACTAATATTTGCAACTTCCTGCTTTTTGAATGTTGTCAGACCTGTTCCCAATATAGGTCTAAACTCATGTTCAAAGCATTGTAAGTACTTTAACTGATGGAAGTACATTTTATAAAATGTTTTTTTAAATATTTTATACATAATTAATTGATGGTGATAATTCAATTAATGCAAGCACATGACAGGGTTGTTTTATTTAAATATGGAGTTCTACAACAAACCAGTACACTTGAAAAAGCCCGTTACAAACGGGCGAAAGCGCTTGTGTTTACCGTTTTGTTTTACTTGTGGTGGTGCTGTGGAATAAAAGAATTGTTTAATTGGACCTGTTTATCTTTTTGGCTATTCTTGAACCGTTGAAGTGTTTGCTACAATACGGAAGTTGAAATTCAACAGCAGAACTTATCTGGGCATTTTTCGGAGAGTGTGGTGTCTTTCTACTTTTGGATTCCGTGGTTTAGTGTTGCTACAGTTTTTCTTCCTGGTTTGGTGCTATGGCGGATGACGCCACATCTCCGGTCTTTGCTGATACGCCTTTTTTGTTGGGGGAAGAACCGGATGACACGCCGGTCACCAGAAAGGAGCTAAACCAGGTTTTGGCTCTTTTAACTCAGCTTAATAACACAATATTGAATTCCAAGCAGGCTGAGTGTTCCAATAATTCCGGAATTCCCTGCAACCAGCAGCAGGGGAAAGAGAAGGAACGGAACGCAGAATACAGAAGAGGTCCGAAACCAGGGACTTCAACTAGAGATGCGGTTATCGTGGATCATCCACTGGTTTCCCCTAATGGAAATAAACGAGCTGACAGAAATGGAGCGACACATATTGACAACGGCTTTAATTTCAAAGACTGGACAGAGCAACTTCCATGTTTTAAAACAGGTACTTTCAATTTGCAAATGGAACATTTGGACACTGAGTTTGAAAGATTTAAAGACAAATTGTATGCATTCAAAAACTCACAGCTAGAAATAAATTACTTAAAGGAATGTATTAAAGTGGAGCGTGTTCCTAAGGGGTTGCGCTGCTTTAGATACCCCAACAGCGCTCATGCAGGTTCTAATCTGCATTCTAAACTTACTGATTTGTTTAATAAAACAGGAATTGAAGTTTTGAAATTAATGATAGAAGACTATGTTATAAAAGAAGATGTTCTTTTAAATGAGTTAAATGTATTACATGACAACATTGTTAATGATGAAAGATTTTTGAGTTATAAGAGAAAATACAACGAGACTTTTAGAGAAGTAGATGAACATTCTTTCAAGGTCCTAGATAGAAAGGCAAGAAAGCTCGAGAGGGACCTTATAGAATATAGGGAGGGGAGAGCCTACCCAGTAGGAGGTACCCGTAAGCAGAATAACCTTGAGAATGTAGATACTGCAACTACACATAGTGCTTCTAATGTTTACAATGAAGGTGGGATGCCTAGAAGAAGTGAGAGGTTAGCACAAAAAAGTACTAACAACATGCAACAGGGTTTTCCACTTCCCCAGGGCAGACCACGGGTGAAATCGAATCAATACCAACAGAATGCATGGGGCAAGAGGCGTTGAGCTCTAATAAATATTCCAGTATGAATGGTATTTTTGTTTCATCAGTTGTAAGTGAACAAGGTTTATGTACTATTCACACCTTTGATAACTTCAGTATTTATAATTACACAGATGTCAACATTACTGAAGATTTTTTTGAACTATTTACAAAAGGGTTGCAATTTGTACCTAACAGGCCCAGTTTTCTTCCCAAACTGTTAATTGAATTAAAGATGTTTGTAAGGAATTTAAATTTAAGCACAATTTTCAAGGATCAATCAATACAAGAGGTGTCACTCACTAGAAGTAGTACTTTCAACCCCCCTGTTCACCCCAAACTTAAAGTGTTTGAGGAAGTAATTGAAAAGATTTTAAGAGATAATTTAACCAAAAATGAAAATATGTTCCCAAGTAATTTTCCCAAGCACTTACATGATGTAGTGGACATTTTAAAGAAGAATAAAACCAGAGTAATGAAACCGGACAAGGGAGGGGGAATAGTATTGATGAGACAGTTTGAATATGAGAGCCACATATATGGTTTACTGCAGAACACTAACATTTATGAACCTAGCTCGCTGAATTAACTTAATATAGCAGTTAGTAAAGTTAAGTATTATATACATGACTTGCTTTTACAAGGTTTTTTGGATGAGAAAACACAATTATTTACTTGTTCCTAAGCCTAAAACAGCTGTGTTATTTGGTATTCCCAAAGTGCACAAAGGGCTCACTCCTTTAAAATTTCGCCCTATTGTAGCAGGAGCAGGTAGTGTTACCGAACCTCTCAGTAAATTTATTAATTTTCATTTGAAAAAATATGTAACAGTTAGACTTTGTGTGTAAGGATTCCTGGGAGTTCTTAGCTAATATTGATCAAGAAATTGACAACTCAAATTTACTTATGGTAACAATAGACATTGTGGAATTGTTTCCAAGCATTCCGCATGAAACAGGTTTGGATTGGTTTGGGCAAGCTATTGCTAAGGAATCAGGGTTAAACTGCGATTTAGTTAATACAATATTGGAATTTATGAGAATTGTGCTTTACAACAACTTCATATATTTTAACGAGGAATTCTATAAGCAGAAGAGCGGGGTGGCTATGGGGGCCCCCTGCGCCACTGCTTATGC